>NW_016158473.1:116326-116405 GCF_001687245.7 Rhagoletis zephyria
CACGCCCACTTATGGTTACATGTGTATATCTTGGTAACCGCTACACCAATTTCTTCCACAGTTGTTGGTCCTGTTACAA
>NW_016158473.1:116578-130767 GCF_001687245.7 Rhagoletis zephyria
ACACCCCGGCTTATCATGTAGCGGTAGCTTTCGGAAAGGTGGAAAACATATATTTAATACTTGCGCCGGGTATTTAATGTTCGGCTCCGCCCGAACTTAGACTTTCTTACTTGTTATTATTGGGATCATATAAATATTTTTTACATAAACATGGTTATCTGTTGGTAATCAAATACTAATATTTCTTATATCAAATCATTCGCGTCTTTATTGCTCTTCTTTTTCTAATTATTGTATAGGACAGTGAAAGTGCTTCTCCACCTTAATAGGAAATCGCTTAAACTAATACTTCACCATATTTGGCACAAGTCAAGATCCGATTAAAAATGTTATTATGCTACGCAAATAAATGAAAATGATTATCTTCATAGATTGCAGTTACTCTACCGTTAAATAATTCGAAATAACCGCAGCGACTATCTTCGTACTTCCATAAAAGGAATATATTTTTCGTAAAAGTAATACTTTTGTTTGTTTTATGTTTTTAAGTATGCATTTAAGGATGGATAAATTGCTAATGCCGTCTTCGTGCTTCTCCTTCAACTTATAAATGTAAAATTTAATGGCGCAGCATTTATAAAACTACAATATCTAACTACAAAAACAATTAAATAGCACAACAACGCATGCATTCACGTATACACGCACATACATCTATAAAACTAATTAACTTTATGAGTTTTTGGACAAATTGTCAAATCAGACGAAAATTAAACAGTTGTACCACTATACTCTTCGTTAAAAATACAATATTATTTTTGAGTTGAACTGCAATCTCGAATTTCTTTACTTTGCTTAAAAGCATTCAGGTTGTTTTCCGAGTTTTCTAAATCCTTATGTATTTCGCAATAGAATTATTCGTATAACTAATGATTACATTAACTTAAAAACTAACTAACTAGACGGACAATCAAAATATGTATGACATCTTCGATTAAAGTAAAAAATAAAATGTGTTCCTTATATAATCTTCACGCACCACTAGTGCTAAATGTTCGACTTCGGCTATAACGACGAGCAGCCGCTGCCACCAACGACACAGGATCACCATCGCCCACTGTAATATCAGGCCACTTAAGTATGTCGAGCAACTTCAGTTTGAGCTCTGCCGTCGCTGGCCGTTCGGCGGGTAACTTGGACAACATCAACTTAAGCAGCTCGTGCTCTTTGGGGAAAGCCAGCGGAAACTCTTGTGGATAGCTGCCATCTCTGAGATTGCGCAGAGTTTTAATACGTTCCATTTCGGTGCCAAAGAACACAAGCAACTCAAAGAAGATCAGGCCAAGCGAGTAGATATCAACTTTGAAATCATAGTGCTGGCCACGCAGCTGCTCTGGCGACATGTACAGGTGTGTGCCAACCTGTTGCGTATGGCGCGCACATGAAGGTAGCCCAGTGGTGTCGCCACACTTTGTCACCATATTCGGTATGTCGGACATATCGGTGACGAGACCGAAGTCACCGATTTTGATTTGGCCATCTTGGGAGAAGAAAATGTTGCTGGGTTTAAGGTCGCGATGTATAAGTCCCTTCAAATGCACATAGTCGACTGCATCGACGATTTGATGGAAAATACTGGCAATTTGACTTTGGCGCGACTCACAGCGATTTTCGCGCAACCAGTCGCGCAAGCTCTCTTTGCGACAAAGTTGCATTTGTATGTACAGGTATACTTTGTTTTGCTGTGGCTTCGGTGTGGACAGCACTGCGACGGCTGGCATTAATGCCTTGCAACTGTTGTTGTTGTCTATATTTACGGAAATGTTGCCGAGCTCTAAGGAATTGGGGCGTTGTTTGGACTTGGAGCTCGCTTTGTAACTGCTACCATTAAACGAACGGTCTGCATCTCTGGAAGTCCATACATCGCCATTTGCTTGGCCATCGCAGCCACTATCACCGTTTGATTCGTCGCCGTTTGCGGAGCGCACAAATTCAATCTGAAAGGAATCGGACAGTTGTGTGTAATCGATATTCTTGCCGTTCTTTTGCAAACTCAAGTCAAACGAATTGGAATGAATGTCAATTGAAAAGGCATTTGTTTGCGCCCTATTGCCGTTTTCTTGCTGGTCTCTCTTGGCAATGCAATTTTTGCTTCCAACTAAGATTTCGCTGTCACTTTCACTGTCGTCTCTTCCCTTCAACGCCCGCGACTGTGACTCTGAGCGGAATACAATACACGAATCGTCATCGTCATCTTCGTCAATGCAGTTGTTGTGCTCTTTATCAGATCCACAATCAGTATTATTCAAGCTTGACATCCAAGAGAGTAGTTGACGTTTACGCTCAACCTGCAGCTGACGTCTCGGTGGGATTTGAGCCGATGGCACATTATCGAATGAGGGCAGTGTTGTGCCATCGGGCGTTTCAATTTGTATGGACATCGACATTTCGTGCGCTAACCACTTACTATCCTCCTCCTCTTGCCAGCCTGGTGGTGGTGTCTCGACCCAAGCCTGCAGAGCAAAAGATCAGTTTGTATTAAGTGTCAGAAATATATATGTGACCTGGTCTACGGAAAGGGGGCTTAGGTGTCAAAAAATCAATTTTCTTTTTTGGTTGATTCGGATGGAAGATGAGATGCTTTTTCACGTGGTGAAAAGCAGAAAATCCTAACTTGCTTAGAAGTGTACTAAAAATGTAGAGAAAGAAGAGTAAAAACGAGTAAACGAAACGAGTTGCTTACTTTTAACAGCTTTTTCACAGAAAACTAGTTTTCAAACGTAAGCTCCCTTTTCGTAGACCAGGTCACATATAATAATTGCGCTATAAACTGACCTGAAAGTAGCGCACAATATTCTGGTGTTCGCAGTTGGCTAAGGTTTTCACTTCTCGCATTACACGATCACGCGATTCTTTCTTATTGGGCAATGTAATACGCTTCACAGCGTATTTGCAATCATCTAATTTGTTCTTCGCCTCGAAGACAACACCAAAGCCACCTCGTCCTAGGCAGCGCATCAAATCGAAGTCACTCTGAAATCGCGAAATGAAATTATCACCCGAGCAGGAGGTAGACTCCGAAAGTGAACGATGGACGTTGACGGATCCATTAGCATTGCCATTTACCGCAACATTTGTGGGCCCCAATAGCGCGACTGTTGACTGTTCGGTGGCCTCATAGGCGGTTGGCACCGGCACATGACGTTCAATCACCAATACCTCTTGTCGCTGACGTTGCCCTATAAATAGATTGACCAACACTGCCGTGGTCAATGCAATCACTACCACTTCCTTCCACCAGAACCACAGGGATAGTATCACTACCTTGACTGGTGCATCGATATCGTCTAGGCTAAAGCCCAAATCATCGCTTACTGTGCGATTAGTACGATTTGCACCTGTGCCAGCTGCATCACCATCACCACTGTTTCCTAAATCTTCCTCTTCATCCTCTCCATCCTCCTCATTCTCTTCCCCATCGGGTTCACAATGCGCATTTTCATCTTCTATTTTCGAATCTTCACGCGCATATAAATAGAACCCATTACCATTTACAAACTCCGAGCCGTTAAGCACTGATTTTGCGGCCACTGCAAATTTTTCTACCTCATAGGGTACTAACTCATTGCCCTGCACTGCATTATTGGCGTTCGGAAGCACAGCAACTTCATGCGAAGAATCTGGCTTGCTTCCATCTGTTATGACTTTATCATTCTTAAGTATGGCCAATGAGTTGCTGCTGGCTGGTATGGGACGCCAAGGTATTATAGGCATTGTTGAGTCCGTAGTCAGATGAGAATATAAATTAGACTGATCATCGATTTCGCGACGCAAGTTAACAGATTCCTGAAATATAGCAACGGTTATAAATAATATGTAGGCGAATATATGAGAAAAAATAAATAAAATACCTGAATATACAACTGTTTATCGTACATGCCCAGATAAATTGCAGGACTCATAGCATTTATGGGTGGTTCAAATATGTTCTCTTCGTGATCCCACATCCACTGAGCTGAGCTGAACATATCTATCATTTCTAGTTCATCATCGGCACTAAGTTTCCAACCGCTCACAATGGGATGATCGAACTAAAAGAATTAAGTAAATAATTGAGTAGTCCACTTGCAAACAGCGTTATGTGATTTTATAATGGAAAGCCATAACTTTGAAAAAAACGACTACGACATNGCAAACAGCGTTATGTGATTTTATAATGGAAAGCCATAAATTTGAAAAAAAACGACTACGACATCAAGTAACGTTTAAATTGAATCTTTTTTATTATTACCTGAAAATTTGGATAAATAAGAGCCTTATAAAATTATAACATAACATACCATGACATAAGATAACATTAACAGCCTACACGACCTAAAGCAGTTTTTTAGGTTCATCAGAAGATGGATACTTTTGAAAGTTTATAAATAAGTATGATAGCGACTTTTGGAAGAAGAGTTAACATTTTATGCTATTTTTTCAGAATATAAGAAGATTTCCCACTGTGTTGTTAGTGGACATGAAACTACTTTAAATACTGGTACGTAATCCACCAAAAACTAAAAATCGAAAAAACTTTACATAGCGCACTTTGCAAGTGGACTACTCAATTTTTCACAAGAAAAATAAATTGGTTGGATTAATTCTCCATAAACTCGTTTGAGTGATTTTAGTAGAAATTTTCACAGTTCACACGAAATTTCAACACTTTCGAAGTTTTCTAGAATTTGTGCAATTTAAGGGAACAACCCTCCTATTTCTCTCTTGTAGGTTACCTAGGGCTGGGCGTTTTATCCTGATTCTTTGACTATCCGGACAATCCCGATAACTGTTCGAATATCTGATTGAAAAATCCAGATAACCAAATGAAGAGATATTAACCGGATAGCCCCTGCCCTAATGTCAACTCTTGATTGCTTGCTTATTAACCTACATAGATACATACCTTATATTTCCACAGCATTACATTCGGATTTGACTTGCTGAACGCACAGATAACACCCTCTGGCACCACCACTCTTATATCCAGATCTAACATAGCCATATCCATGTCACTATATGGACGATCGTGACACTCAGCTGGCTTAATAATATTCAATTCATGCTGACCAACGCTAAAATTCCAACGTTCAACACCGGTACGTGACTCCACAGCTCGTACGGTTTGTGTTTGACGACGCACAACCATTACATCGTCAATAAGTGCATCATGTTCCATTTTCTCCTGGCCACCAACAGTATTTCTACTATTTTCTTCATCATTCAAAGCCGCCTCCCTGACATCTGTCGAATTGATACAACCATGCATGGAACATTCGTATAATAGTTGTCCAGTACGCAAAGACNTTTAAATTGAATCTTTTTTATTATTACCTGAAAATTTGGATAAATAAGAGCCTTATAAAATTATAACATAACATACCATGACATAAGATAACATTAACAGCCTACACGACCTAAAGCAGTTTTTTAGGTTCATCAGAAGATGGATACTTTTGAAAGTTTATAAATAAGTATGATAGCGACTTTTGGAAGAAGAGTTAACATTTTATGCTATTTTTTCAGAATATAAGAAGATTTCCCACTGTGTTGTTAGTGGACATGAAACTACTTTAAATACTGGTACGTAATCCACCAAAAACTAAAAATCGAAAAAACTTTACATAGCGCACTTTGCAAGTGGACTACTCAATTTTTCACAAGAAAAATAAATTGGTTGGATTAATTCTCCATAAACTCGTTTGAGTGATTTTAGTAGAAATTTTCACAGTTCACACGAAATTTCAACACTTTCGAAGTTTTCTAGAATATGTGCAATTTAAGGGAACAACCCTCCTATTTCTCTCTTGTAGGTTACCTAGGGCTGGGCGTTTTATCCTGATTCTTTGACTATCCGGACAATCCCGATAACTGTTCGAATATCTGATTGAAAAATCCAGATAACCAAATGAAGAGATATTAACCGGATAGCCCCTGCCCTAATGTCAACTCTTGATTGCTTGCTTATTAACCTACATAGATACATACCTTATATTTCCACAGCATTACATTCGGATTTGACTTGCTGAACGCACAGATAACACCCTCTGGCACCACCACTCTTATATCCAGATCTAACATAGCCATATCCATGTCACTATATGGACGATCGTGACACTCAGCTGGCTTAATAATATTCAATTCATGCTGACCAACGCTAAAATTCCAACGTTCAACACCGGTACGTGACTCCACAGCTCGTACGGTTTGTGTTTGACGACGCACAACCATTACATCGTCAATAAGTGCATCATGTTCCATTTTCTCCTGGCCACCAACAGTATTTCTACTATTTTCTTCATCATTCAAAGCCGCCTCCCTGACATCTGTCGAATTGATACAACCATGCATGGAACATTCGTATAATAGTTGTCCAGTACGCAAAGACACACCATAGGTGCGGGTCTCCTTGCCACCCGAAATTACCAGATCATCAGAGAATTTCGCCGAAGAACTGAGCAAATTTTCGGTGGTTATAGGTATCGGATCAATAGATTCACCATCAAATTTATAGATACCACCACTCAGTGATGGTATCATACGCACAAATTGTCCATTGTTGGTCAATTCAAGGCGGTGAATGCTTGACGATATGAGTGGCCCCGGACCGGTTGGCACACTCCAACGTAGTTTACCGCCTTTACCGACATCAAGCGCTGACAAGCGTCCGTCCAGCGTGGTTATGTACAAGAGTCTGAAAGAGTGGGAAGTTTTTTATTCATATTTTGAAAGAAACGTTTGTACAATTAATTTCGCAGAGGGGTGGTATTCAAAAGACCTAAAATCTAAATAAACGAATATATGTATGCAAATAAATAAAGTACAAAAAACACTCGCTATTTTCGGTAATCTGAAACATTTATTTGTTTGTTTAGCTGTTTAACTTTTGGATTAGCACATACATATGTATGTAAGTATTTATTTGCATACATACGGTATGTATGCAGTGAAATTTAGAGACAGTCTGACAAAGCGCTAGTTCCGAACTATATATATCAGAACTATCTCTGAACTAGTGCAAAAGGAATGCAGAGCGGTACAGTTGAAACTTTTGATGGTATTGTGCAAATGCTCACTACTCGTACAATACGAAAGTAGCTCAGCGCGAAAACTCCGACTCAACCATCGTTGGTCGCGAATTCAAATAGCGAGTTTTCAAATTTAATGATTTGAAATTGTTGCGTGCAGCTTACAATTTATTTTTTGTTTTAATAAAATATGTAACAAAAATGGAATCTGTAAAAGAAAAGAAAAAACGTAAAAAATATCCAAATATCGAATCTCAAATGCGTTTTTTTAAAAAAAAAAAAAACGAAACTGTCCGAAGCGGAACCGGTTAAAAACTGATGGCAAAGTAACACTGGCCAACAATTGCCATCGCCAAGGACATCGCCGTGTAAAACTGGACAGTTGAAAGCATTGCTTGGGTATTGAGCTAGAACAAGTAATGTCGGCAAAGGGTCTAGTTCTGAGCTAGTCAGATTTTCTGCAGGGTATGTACAAATGTTTATCTCCATACAAAAATACATTGTATATGTGTACTATGAACTCAAGACCAACGCCAGTCTAGATAAGCGGCCTTGCCTTTCCTATCAATGGTTACCACACAGTCAGTTCNTATGTACAAATGTTTATCTCCATACAAAAATACATTGTATATGTGTACTATGAACTCAAGACCAACGCCAGTCTAGATAAGCGGCCTTGCCTTTCCTATCAATGGTTACCACACAGTCAGTTCTATGCAAGGTACATTGAACAGGTAGTATCAGTAGAGCAGCTGATTTGATTTATTTTCAAATTATTTGGTCTCGAAAATGTCAAATATTTTTAATTTTTTCTCACAAAAATTCTGAATTGTTAAAATCCATTTGCATGTGAAACCTTTTTCCATACAAAACAAGCGATTGAATAGCAGCTTTTGGAACGTTCGCCCAACTCAGCAGCACAACCGCTGATTACTGGCCCTTGTAAAGGATGGATCAATGCTTCGAGAAGCAAACAAATTTACTAGGAAAGAAAGTTGCAACAATTTTTATTTTTTCCAATTTCAATTTTTTATTTTTTATAATTTTTTGTATTTCACATGGCACGCTTTGATTTAGAAGAAAAAATTCAGAACAGTTTTTGACACTTTCGATACCAGAAGCAACAACAAAATACACGCAAATGTTGTTTTTGCTCTACTGATACTACCTGTTTAATGTGCCTTGGTTCTATGTAACCGGATCGACTCTATTTATGTATATCTGATCACTCAAGAGCATTTTCCAAAAACTCTTTGTGGAATTTGTATGCTATTACAACAAAAACAACAACATGCCCTTTTAATTCCCGACAGACACCAATTAAACAGGAATTGGCTTGTTGATAATGAAATCAGTCTATGCATAGTACAATAATAAAATTATAGTTTAAAGAACTAAAACCTCCCTATTATAATTGCCATTCGTACTGTCATCAGGTATGTAACTTGAGAATAGAAATCGCTGCATCTTTTAGGCGCATCAATATTACATAGTTACATCCCGAGTTAATAAAAGGAACGTAATAAAAAGCTATGAAATCTTCTTTTGCTGAGGTATAAAACTGTGAGCTTCATCTTATGTATTTTGAATTTAGTGCTCCAAATGTAGCTTAGAAACGCTGCTTATCACACTTCGCCATCAGAATTGGCCAGGTTTTTGCGATTCGTTAATTTAGTAAACTTTATTATGTCGACTAATTAACTGTGTTTGTAGTAATAGTGGCGCAGCGTAGTTCACCACCACCCGTACAATCGTCTTGACAGTCACGAGTAAGGTTTCTATGTACGCACCCAGTAACAGCTGGTAGCGAAGAGATTTGACCATGTAAAGACAACGGTTCTTAGAGGATGTTGTTCTCGTCCCGCTGCTGAGGGCTGGAGCTGAAATATAATTTGTCTCCTGTATGAAAATTGTTATCTCTCTAACTTTTCTTTGCAGAACGTTATATACAATTAATCTGCAGCAGCGAGATAGTGACCTGTATTTTGTGACACGTGGGATGATACAATAATACTTTCCTTGCTGCCACTTTTGTTGCGTAAGCTGATGGCCCAGTGGATGTCCCGGTATGCGTACCTAACAGATGATCGTACTGGCACGATTTCTATGAACTACTCAAATTCCTGTGGTGTCGTAGTTACTTCAGATCGTTCAACGCATTGAGGTCGGGGTCTCGTGAATATTCCTTCGGCAAAAGCTGCATGGCCATGATCCGGCGTTTTGTTCAATGTCCGCGCGGGCTAGATATGTTCGAAGGAATGTCTCAGAGTCATTCTGGTATTGTAGAGCTAACCATCTCTAGAATGAGTGCAATTTGACTCGTTGGTGTTAGTTGAATCTACCGACAGCGCGAGGAAATGATTTATTGTGAAGACCAAGACCTAAAAGGAGAAGGTTATCAATTCGCCGGATATATTTTTTTATTTATGTTACCGCATAACTTTGGACCGCGGTAACCATTTCTATAACTCTTTTTTTTAAAGGCAAGGTGTTACCTCACAGGTTATTTTGTTTAAATCCGATCAATTGGATCATGAAGAAATTAATGATAATCTTAACTTTTTATATGAGAATCGAAGTCCGTTTTGTTTTTTGCTTAAAAATTACTTGTTTTAAATATATTTTGTTGTTTTAACAACAGTCGTGTTATTCTGACAAATATTTTTTAAACAAAAAAATAAAACCGAAATTAGATTCTCATATAAGAAGTTAAGACTCTCGTTAATTTCTTCATGATCCAATGATCAGATTTAAACAAAATTAGCATGGGGCATCTGTGAAGTAACACCTTTCCTCGCGACGAATTGATAACCTTCTCTTTTTTTTGAAGTCGGTTAAAAATCTATTGGCATCTACATCATTTGTTAAGTCATTAAAACTGTTGCATGGCATTATGATAACGAGGTTAGTATCTTATTACTCATAGACTTAATTTACGCTTGCAAATATGGTTCGATTGCTAGCAACATTTGTTGCGTAACTAATGCAGCTCGCAACCTAGCGCCTCCGTTTCTCTGATAACCCTTACAATATTTTTAAGTTTTCTCAATACAACTAAACAAAATAAAAGTATAAATAGCTAAGACAAAGCGCAACTCACGCTATTCATAATTGCATCAGACTCTCATCTTAATACTCTACCTACAGTGACGAGCAAAACTGTAACATGGTGTAAGACTTTTTAATTCACTCACCGCTATGCTTCCAAGTTCTAACGACTTTCATCCTTTTGTTGTATATTCTTGTTGGTACATCCCTGCTCCCTCTCTCATAACGATTTGAAGTCAATACAACAACAATAAAAAACCCAGCAGACAAAAATGTAAATTAAGGCAAACGTTACAGTTTTGCACTTCTCTCAGTTTTGCATTTTACAGTTATTTTTTACTTAGTTGGAAGTCAGATGACTTTTTTCTGTATTGTAATTTATTGAAGAAGTANTATTTACTGATTTATCGAAGATTTTGTACGGACAGGCGGACAGACGGACAGACGGACGGACAGACAGACATGGCTTAATCGATTTCTTTTTTCATCCTGATCATTTATGTGTACATTTGTCTATATCTATCTCGATTCATTTTAGCTGTTACAAACAACCGTTATGTGAACAAAATTAATATACCCTTGTGCACAAGTGCGCTCGGGTATAAAAATAAGATATGCCAAATCGCACCCAGTAACTAAAACAAGCAAAAGGGTACTGAACATTGTGTTAGTAGTTCTTGTTTCTCGTTAAAATTGTTATAAAGTTCTTAAAAATATATGAGTGCAAAACTGTAACATCTGCCTTAATTTACATTTTTGTCTGCTGGTTTTATTGTTGTTGGATTGACTTCAAATAATTATGATAGAGAAAGTGCAGGTGTACCAATAATAACATACAACAATAGTATGAAAGTCGTTAGAACTTGGAAAGATAGCGATGACTGAAGTAAAAAGTGTTACACCATGTTACAGTTTTGCCCGTCACTGTACATATGCCTCTGTACTATCAATATAAACAATGATGACTCATATTTGTGGGTTCATTAATATGCATGCATAAGTTCGTACGCACAAGTACTTAAAGACAACTAGTTCATGCTTCCATTTCTTTGCAGAACAGAAACATAAAGCAAAAGCGCGCCAAAATACCAGCCCCTTTTCGGCGCAGACTCGAAAAAGCCGGTAAGAAGCATATGAAATGTTAGCAGCCCTATCCAAATCATCAGCGATAGCATTCTCTCATTCTTTGCGTCTCTTGTACCTACATATATCATCAAATTGCAAAAGACCACATCAGCTCGAAAGCCGCAGCCTTTGCTTGTAGGTGCAGTATCTTCTCAAATACATATATACGCTAATAAGGTCGTTGGAGCCGGGACTGGTCAGCTGTTCACTCCAATGTTTGGAATGAAATCAATCGCAAAAAGAAGGCAAACAACAAAACCAAGCAAGAATGAACATGCGCATAGCAAGATATGAAAAATAAAATAGGGAAGAGAAATGTGGAATCGCTGAAGGTAATATAATTTCTCTAAAGCCTCTGCCGGCGTCAATGTCGCGCAATTTCACTGGCGCTGACGTTACTTGTGAAATTAAGTATGTGTGTATTTGAATTATGCCTTTTTATAATTCTAACTCTATGCATGACTTCAGAAACAATATTATAATAAATATATGGTATATGCTCTAATTTGCTATACCACTAAATATCCCCTGGTTGATCTTTTTTCCAAGTGATCTTTCTTTTCATATAAAGTAGTAATCAGCAAGAGGCTTAAATACATGTTTTCAAATTCCTTTTAAAGATTATATAGATTTAATAAAAGTAATGATATTAGCATACATATAAACATGTGCAATTTTATTGATAAATGCGAAAATGTTTTCTCAGACCCATTTCATCTTATCAGTACAACGCGGTATTTGTATAGATACAAGAAACACTTCATTTTTGTGGTTTTATAGACAGGCTACCCAGTTCTTAATTTATTACTACTTTCGTCGAAACATTTTTATTTGAGATAGCAAGACAAACTACATTTAAACCTACGGGAATGTTTGAGAACTCTGTTTCAAGCAGTCGAAGGCCTTATTTAATAACAATTATAATGCCAAGTTGGGCTTCTATTAAAAAATTAACTGAAAATTTACGAAAACCACTAACAAGAGTCACGTAATGAACATAGAAATTTCGAGAATAGTTTCGAATATTCGATATACACATACCTACTGTGTACTATGTAACTACCAAGTAACTGCAAGTGATTGCAATTGCAAATTCACAATTCGCTTACCTTCGAGAAATGGTGATATCTGGGTTATCATCATCGCAGTAGGGTATAGCAGCAGGACGACGATCCAACTGCAACATAGGTTGTTCATCTATTTCTTTCGCACTCTCAACACTGGCACTTCCCAAGACATTAGTTATTGTGGCAGCAGCAACAATGGAGGTTATCATGGTGAGATGGAATAATGATTTACGATACTTCCTAATTATGTTCAAATCGTTCTGAATATCCATATTATAAGGTGTGAAGCCGCAGTGGCCACAAGTGATCGAACTAAGCGTCGACTGCGTGGTCAACGCAGCGCAGTGTGTGGCAGCAGAATGCTCACACCACAAACGACCACGGACTAAATGCAACTTAAGCGACGCGTACACGAACCGCAAAAGGAAATGATTAATGTGAACTGAATAGCGTTCTTTGATAATGGGATAGGTGAAAGAGAAAAGCGTGGAGCACCCAACAACGACAGTGCTCTTTGCTGCATTACTTTAGCTTTACCGGTAATCGAGTTTTGTATACCACAAATTCCACAGCGGGAAATTTAAATTCTGAATACAAATTATGCACAATTGTATGTCTATTTTATAGGTAGAAATTAATTAAATATCTAATAAAGGCCACAACGACGAAAACAATACGTCCAACCACAAACTTTTGCAATGACAGCTGTGAAAGAACTGTCAAAATGATCAGGTGGCATAAATTTCCTTTTTCCGCTCGGCTACATTAAGGGTACGTTTGGAAAGATGATATTTTTGGGATAGTTCCAGTAAATTCGATTAATTTAAAGGAAAGGCATAATTTTGTTATGGAAATTTTTTAAATATTTAACAAGTAATTTTTACCANTCCGCTCGGCTACATTAAGGGTACGTTTGGAAAGATGATATTTTTGGGATTGATTTCAAAAATAGTTCCAGTAAATTCGACTAATTTAAAGGAAAGGCATAATTTTGTTATGGAAATTTTTTAAATATTTAACAAGTAATTTTTACCAAAAAAAACCGACTTCGGGTGGGCTTTAGTAGTCAGCCGCACCTTGTGTTTTAAGAAAACCAGGTGGAATTAACAATTGAAACTTATTCAGCATGTTAAGGGAGGTATCCTCTAAAACATGTATAACTAAAAATATAAACAATATAATTGTATATAAGTTATTTGTTGTTAAAATTTCTTAAGACGTTCCACTTGATTTCCTTATCAAAGAGTGCATTTGTCACATACTTTCATATATATAAATGCACATAACACTACCTAATAGTTTACACACTTTTATTTTATTTTATCTTGTATATAAATCACTTTAATCCAACTTTTATTAACTTGTAATTACATTACCCCTGCAAAAATCGTTGGACCATGTTGTCTATTTGTGGTATATTGGAGTACTTACAAAAGTGTTACTCTGACATGCTGTAGCGGACCAACTCGTGTCTCTGCACCAGCTTATTGTTTGTTACCCGATAACTGCTCGTGTTTTAACGAATGTGATTGAAGTTGAGCATTTGAAAGCACATTTGCCTGTCTGGCTGTAGCTGAAGGTGTTGTTGTTGTTGTTGTTGTAGCGGCAATACTAAGCCCCGCCTGTTTCGGGTCGACTTTTAATCATTATCGTCAAGCTCAACTAACGGCAGGCCCAGGAAACGAGCTGTTTCGATGGGGTCGGACCAAAGGGAGAGGGGTGTTAGTTGAGTCGGATTGAGCTGGCATGTGAAGAGGTGGTTGGTGTCGTGGGGGGAGTCTCCACATGCCGGGCACTCATTTGGGATGTTTGGGTCTAGTCTGGACAGGTAGCTNTGTTGTTGTTGTTGTTGTAGCGGCACTACTAAGCCCCGCCTGTTTCGGGTCAACATTCAATCATTATCGTCAAGCTCAACTAACGGTAGGCCCAGGAAACGAGCTGT
>NW_016158474.1:0-5146 GCF_001687245.7 Rhagoletis zephyria
GAGACATTAGTACTGAGAGAGCGGACTCTGCCTCTCAAGAGAAACTGCACGCGTAGACGAAGAAGAGTANTTAAATGTATTGTCTATGGAACGACAGCAATCATCAAATTTCAGAGACATTAGTACTGAGAGAGCGGACTCTGCCTCTCAAGAGAAACTGCATGGGTAGACGAAGAAGAGTAAGGTTGAAGGCAGATTTTATGTCACTTATGTAAGGAGAGTCAGCAGAAAGAGAAGAATTGGAGAGATAGAAAAAAATATAAACATACTTAATATACTCAATTACTAATATTAAAAACATAAGAAACGTATACATATATATTGCATGACACAAATTAACGCTCACGCAACAGTCGCTGCAATCCGACGAAGATCTTCATTGCTGGATACNTACTAATATTAAAAACATAAGAAACGTATACATATATATTGCGTGACACAAATTAACGCTCACGTAACAGTCGCTGCAATCCGACGAAGATCTTCATTGCTGGATACTTGCACTGCATTGCTGTTGGGACGAACTCGTACATAGACATTGCCGCGAATTGAGAATACAGACATTATTTGTTTTTGCCTCTTCAATTGCAAAGCAGACTTCATGATGTCACGTCTGTGCTTAGTGAGACTCTCATGAATGCNCTTAGTGAGACTCTCACGAACGTCTACTCGCCCGTCAGAGTCGTGTCCGATGTCGCGCAGCAGTATTGACCTCTGTGCAGATTTGCGGAAGCGCGTAGCTGCGCGAAACAGCACGGAACGATCGGCAGAAGAGCGTAACTTCACTACTAGGGGGGCAGCAGTATTTTTGTTTTTGCTGGGCAGACGAAAAACAGCGCCCACTGGCGGAACATCTAGCTGAATCGCACAACACAGCTGGGAGAAAGTCTCACGTAGGTTTTCGTTATCCCTTTGCGGAATACCTCGTAAGATGATGTCAGGTGAAGAAAGCAAATTCTGACAGTCGTCAAGTTGTGCTCTAAGCATTTGCACCTCGGTACGCAATTCGTTGACATGACCACATTCTCGCTCGACTTTGTTAACGCGTTCCACCACATTCTTTGCTACTAATTGTTGCGTTTTCAAGAACTGCACATCAGAGCGCAGCTGTTGTATAGGTGCGCATTCACGATTATCCTCGAAACATTAAGGTATTTTCCAAATATCCTCCGGCTCGTATCGCTGGATTGTTAAATAAATGCTCACGATGACCAAATTGTAGTACAATTAAATTTATTGTACAACAAACAATTTACAATACTTGCTAATACCGTAAAAGCACTTAACAATACTCCTTAAAGCAATTTCAATGCTTTACAAAGCTTGTTAACACAATTAAACTTATAGCTTGCTTATTCGCAACTCACTTTACTTGTAGCTTGCTGACTTGTAATTCCCCAACTCCGCTGTGTCGTGGCTCTTATATACCTGCGCTCGCTCTCGTGGCAACTCTTGAACGTTCTGAAGTTCATCGCTCATTCTCTTTCTCTCGCTGTTCGCAGTGTTCATCCAACTTGACGTTTCTCTTTGTGGAACATTCTACGTCATTCCTCGAACATTCTGCCTATTTCTCGTTGTTCGCTTTGTGTTGCCGCAGTATTCGCCACAATATGGTATCAATACGGTACTTATGGCGAAAAGTGGTAATTATTTGAAAGGCTGCATATACATATACATATAAATACATTTACGTACACGGGCAAGTATCATTCGAATGCGAACCATTTTCTCCTAGAGTTCTAAATCCCACTGGGTTATTGTAACTTTGTTTTTAATTTTTGGTAAAAGGTAACATTTGTGAAAATTTTTAAGATTTTTTTTAAATTTTGCGCAAAGTTTTGAGCTTTGATTTTTATGAGTTTCGTCATAGACTGTCCTATCTTCATACCTTTATATGTACATAAAATGATAGCCGTCTTCATTGTTCGGACTAAACTCAAAAACTACTGAATAGAGTTCCGTCAAATTGTCGGAGGTTAGTTACACCTTACATATATGGTCATATTATATGCTACTAGAAAACGCGCAGGGTGGTGCTAGAGTAGAGTTTTTTATAAACGTCGTATTTATTAACCGATTTCGTTCAAATTTTAAATATGAGCTATGTACCTGTATGATAAAAAATTGGTTTGATAAAAATTGACCCGCTGAGTGGTACTGTAGTCGAGGTTGAAATTCATAATACGTATTCATTTTATGGTAAGCAATGGTTTTGCAGAAATGGGCCCAATGGATGGCCCTGCAGCCGAAATGTATAGAAACCCCGTGTGGTTGGTCTGCTTTGGTCCTATGTTTGAGTTATACGAAATTAGTTTCAGATGGCTAAATGAAGAATGAATACAAAGACCGCAAAATTGTGTAAGCGCACCTTTGTCTGACGACCTCATGCACCCTAAATGCGATCTTGCATCTATCTAGAAATCAGTTCATAAATATTAACACGAATTGTAAAAGTGGCGATTTAACAAGGAAAGATCAGCGTAGGTATATCAATTGCTTCATTTGAACGATATTCAAGAGATCACACGACTCATTTTGCAAATGTACGGGAAAACTTTTCATCCTGTGGGTCAGCGAGGATTGGCCCTCCTGTAAAAGAAAACGCAAATCTGTGCTCTTGAGTTGACTTTTATTGTCTTACGCAACGGACCAATATTTTAGTTGCAAGATCATCGAAAATTATAAATCCCGAAAATCCCGGGAATACTGGGATTTTCGAGACCTTAAAAAGTCCGGGATCCCGGGATTAACATTCCTAGTACGCATACGCTCTGAAAAACCACACGTGTTAAATGGAAATGAAAGTACATTTATACTGGCATGCATACACAGCAGCAAGTTCATGCCACCAAAATCGATGTCGTATGCATAAGATTTCTACTGGGTACTTTTGTATCGATTCGAACAATTTGATACACTTCACACGAATCTTCGCAACGAATCTCCTAGCGTAATACGGTTGACAAACGGGCTCGATTATTTGCATAAACAGCCTTTATTTGCTTTGACTCATGCATTTTCCTCTTTAAAATGCGCATAAGCAGCCGAACAAATGCACGAAATTTTTGGGAATTAACTCGGATCCGGGCAGTTTTCGTTGACAACACTGGTAAAAACGGCTACCTGTTGTCTTTTGTACAAGTAAGCAAACAAAGCGCGCGAGTTCACGTCCGCGGTAGCCGAGTGGTAAGAGTTACGGGCTACAATCCTGTAGCTGCCAGGTTCGACCCTCGGTTGGAGCGATTGCGAAAAATTTTTTTGTTATTATTTATTATATATTTTTTTAATTTTATTTGATCTATATATTTAATTTTACTTTATTTTGTTTTCATATGCTTTATTTTATATCACATGATGGATCTTTTTATGCTTGAACCTAATACTGCATACTACAATGTGTCGGGCCCCGGCGAAGTCGATCAGCCTCAGTCCGTTGTCGGACGTTGTGTCATGGAGGCGGAATTTTCCGACGGCGGTTCCAAAGATCCCTTCCTTGCCCACCCTGGCAGTGAAGTCGCCAAGCACGATTTTGATATCATGGCGGGGGCAGCGCTCGTACGTGCGCTCCTAGCGCTCATAGAAGACGCTGACTTCTTCAGTGAGCCCTTAAATCGAATAAGTCGGTGTGGCCCCATCGAAGCACCCTCTCTTTCTGACGGGACCGACGGCTCCACTCGGATTGGTTACCACATCTCGCACATGGGTTGCGCACGTTGCCCAGAGTGCGCGAACGAGGACGCAAGTGTCGGGATTGAGTATAGCAGTGCAACTGTTACTGCATACCCAGCACAACGACTATACGCCATTGCACTCTTAAACACTTTATGCTCACAATTTCACAGTTTACACATAAAATTTTTAAAATTTGCTCTAAAAAATCTTTGTTTAAATTTGCGCATATAAAGAGAAGTAACCAGTTTCCTCTGCTAATTTGTGCAATTTGACCATTTTTGTCGCGTAGAGAAAAATTACACATAAAATGTTTAAAATTGNAGTNAATGTTAGCACTTTATGTTTATAATTAGTAAAAAATATATTTCTGGTTAAAAACAAACACTTTTCAGTAGTGGTTTTACATGCACTTTTTAAAGTGTACCGTATATTTTTGAACATTTTTTGACCGCGGAGTGTTGACACCATTGCAGCCTCTTGCGTTTTATATTTTGCAAGTGAGTTCTTGCATAATTTTCATTTTATTCTCATGGGAGATATCGGCTAAATCTACCAGAGAAGGGAGCCTTTGTTAGAAATCTCTGAACATCAAATTTTTGGAAAGCTTCTTGAAGATTCGCGAACACCCAGCACTGGCGCACCGGTGCTATAATTGCACAAAAAACAAAATTCCATTGTAAAAATTATTGTTCACTACAGGTATAATATCTCCGTCAAACAGGATCTGGTGCAAATGTCACAAAGGCTGACTACAAACAATTCCAATATAATGTTTGAATATAATTTTGTTACTGTATTCAAATCTTTTCGAATGTTATACGGCGTTATTTAAAGCTATACTTTTTATGTTGACTAACAAATTTGAGATCTGGCAAAGTTTGATTCTACCAAATTAAGCGTTGGCAAGTTCACATATAAAAAAGTTGCTGACATATAGAAAATCCCTCGAACATTTTTATGTAAAATATTTAATGTAGTTCATTGATTAATCCTTATAAATACACTAGCAAATTCCCCCTTGCTTCGCGGCGCCTAATAACAAATTGTGCGTGGGCCAATGCAAAAATTGCGTTTAAAAGCAAAAATGGTATGTAAAGTAAATAAAATTTAAACAACTAAATAGCAGAATCCCCCTCTTGCATATGCCAAAAATAGTAGCGCTTTGATGCCATATGGAATACTAATTTCTCTCGATGTCATGAATTTTGCCGAGGGTCTTATTTCCAAATATGAAATCTCTGTCAAGCGTGCATAATCTTCTTTGATCTTGCAACTAAAATATTGGTCCGTTGCGTAAGACAATAAAAGTCAACTCAAGAGCACAGATTTGCGTTTTCTTTTACAGGAGGGCCAATCCTCGCTGACCCACAGGATGAAAAGTTTTCCCGTACATTTGCAAAATGAGTCGTGTGATCTCTTGAATATCGTTCAAATGAAGCAATTGATATACCAACCCTGTCCCTTCTTGGACGGA
>NW_016158474.1:7157-29241 GCF_001687245.7 Rhagoletis zephyria
TATGGTCAATTCGTCACTTTTACAATTCGTCTTAATATTTATGAACTGGTTTCTTCGAGTCTTACTAAGTCAGACAAAGTTATGTTTGTATGGGGGGCGCCACGCCCCTTTCTCCAATACCTGCCACTTTTCTCTGAAAGTAAGGTATTGATAACATATGCGGCTGTTTCAAATTTAGGGCGTTAGTATAAGGCCGTTCCAGAGATAGGCGATATGAGAAGTTAACTTTGTATGGGAGGTGCCACGCCCCCTTTTCCAATATCTGCAACTTTTCGCCATAAGTACGCTACTGATAACATATGTAGCTGTGCCAAATTTTCAGGACTTTAGCATAAACGGTTCGGGACATAAGCAATATGAGAATTTCAGTTTATATGAGAGGTTCCACGCCCCCTTTTCCTATACCTACGGTGGCTATATTTATGAGAGCCGAATACGGGACAAAAAATAATTTTGCAAATTTTTTCATCATAAAATTTGTTACAAAAAATACTTACATTTTAGTATAATAAAGTGCAATTTTAAGACGGCAAGGCTTACCACAAATTTTTGGCAATTTTTTTTTTTGTTGACGGTGTTACGCATTTTTTTCATACAAAGTATGTATGTTCGACCATATTTGGTTGAATGACAATCAAATGAGCGGCACTTTCTACTCGCACTTTATTATACTAAATTTTAATGAGTTACAAAACTGCAAACCAAATTTTTTTTCTAAAGATTCTATTTAAAAAGTATGAAATTTTGGTGAAGCATTGCAGAATTAATTTTTATATTTTTTGCGCAAAGTTGGAAATTTGGTATTTTATGGTTTTTGTTAGGAAAAAAGCTTTACTTACATAAAATAGATAATAAACATTATATAAATTAAGGAAAAAAACCAAAACTTACTAAAATGTCGATTCCAAATGTCTATTTTGGCCACTGTATGTATTCCCCGATTCGAATCGATCGAAAATAATAACTGTTTATAAAGAAAATTACGATTATATACCAATATCACTTAAAACTCTCGCATAGGCATGCCATTTTAATGAGCTGTTAAGGCATTGGAACACCGAATACGGCACAGATACAGGATATTAAAAAAAAAAATACAAAACATTTGGTGTCCCGTATAAAATAAAAAGATTACCAGGACAATGTGTCAAAAAAGATGACTGTCCCGTATAAATAGGACGGATGGTCACCGTACTTATATTTGTACATATGTATTTAGTCGATTTATAAATGCCTTCGCGCCCTCATACAGCTACTCGTATAGAAAATTCTTGCCCAGTCATCAAATGAAATTGCTTAATTAACAGAAATATCAAGCGTACAAGAATGGTGTTGTAAAAGACAGCAGACAACGCAGTGGAGGCAGATAAAAAATAAAAGACTTAAGGCGCAAACGCGCCAAAGGCAAGCACTTCGGTTCCAAACTGTCTGGCCGACAACAGGGTATTATCTAAAACTGTATTTGTATGCGTTTGGGACAGAATATGCAGTGTGTAATGTAAAGGAGGAAAAACAAAAATATCCACTTACTTACAAATTTAATTGACTAGAAGTACAATTCCTACAAGTGTACGTATTTATGTACGAATATCTGCTTATATGTACATATATGTATAAATAATGCACAAATCTATATCTATATGCATTCACATACATATGTACATATCGTCGTTTAAAGCACAAAACCGCGTATCGGGGTTCGNGATATTAAAAAAAAAAATACAAAACATTTGGTGTCCCGTATAAAATAAAAAGATTACCAGGACAATGTGTCAAAAAAGATGACTGTCCCGTATAAATAGGACGGATGGTCACCGTACTTATATTTGTACATATGTATTTAGTCGATTTATAAATGCCTTCGCGCCCTCATACAGCTACTCGTATAGAAAATTCTTGCCCAGTCATCAAATGAAATTGCTTAATTAACAGAAATATCAAGCGTACAAGAATGGTGTTGTAAAAGACAGCAGACAACGCAGTGGAGGCAGATAAAAAATAAAAGACTTAAGGCGCAAACGCACCAAAGGCAAGCACTTCGGTTCCAAACTGTCTGGCCGACAACAGGGTATTATCTAAAACTGTATTTGTATGCGTTTGGGACAGAATATGCAGTGTGTAATGTAAAGGAGGAAAAACAAAAATATCCACTTACTTACAAATTTAATTGACTAGAAGTACAATTCCTACAAGTGTACGTATTTATGTACGAATATCTGCTTATATGTACATATATGTATAAATAATGCACAAATCTATATCTATATGCATTCACATACATATGTACATATCGTCGTTTAAAGCACAAAACCGCGTATCGTTGTTCGGCCAAACCGCGTAACTGACATTTTTTGCCAAAAATTGGATTTGCTCACACTGGCACTGNATTGAAAGTAATTTTTGTATGAGGATATTTAATAGAAACTTGTAAAGAAAACCAACTCCCGATTGCGTCTGCATGACTCCTGCACGACTTTACAATTCACTTTAAGTTGGTTTTGTCATAGCTAATTAAAACTGAGGTATTAATCGAAATCTCGCCAAAAAGCTAACTATAAGTTGGTTAGTTTTAACAATTGATAATTTTTCACTGCAGGGAATATATAATAATAATTAATAGATTGACGTNTGTTCGGCCAAACCGCGTAACTGACATTTTTTGCCAAAAATTGGATTTGCTCACACTGGCACTGGGCTCAATCCTTATCCATTCGTCCTGAAATATACTAGCCAGATATGCGATTGCTTTATAAAAGGGAACCATTTTGAAATATGACTGGTTNGAAGCTGTTTTTCATGGCAGAAATACTCTCGGAGGTTTGCCATTGCCTGCCAAGGGACGACCGCTGTCAGGAAAAAACCTTTTTCCTATATTTTTTTTGCGATGTTGCTTTGACCAGGGCTTAAACCCAGGTGCTGTGGAGTGGAAGCCCGCACTGCTTACCACTACACCACAGCGGCCGACAAGTGAGTTGTTTTACGCTCTAGAAAATAATTTATGCAACCTCACATACGCGGTTTTGTACTTTAAACGACGATATGTATAAATACATAGTCTCTTTTTTAGGGGAGTAATACGGACACACCTAGATTATAAACAATTTGTTACAAATAAATTGTAAAAAATAGTGCCTCGCGAAGGTAGACATGAATAGGAAAGTAGAAGCTGTTTAAAAGGTAGCTGTGGAAATATTAATGTGCATTTGAATTCCTTTTTTTACACCTCGATCGTAGATGAAACGCTCAAGCGAGTTTTATGATCACAAAGATGATAATTTTGAGAGGTGGCATTCGAACATATATATGTAAATGTGTACAGACATGCATAAATATTTTATCATTTATACATACTTACATACATACCTTCACAGATTTGAAGTAGTCCTGCGGATCTAAAGATGTTAAAGCGTAGATAAATACTAACTATATACATACATGTTTAATAGTAAATTGGATATAACAATAAGCGTGGGCAGTTTTTCAATGACCTTAAGCAGCTCAGATCTACTCACAGACAAAAAAGATGTAACAGTTGAATGGTAAGACAAATCGTACATCAGAAAATATTTACAACCTACCACGGATGCTTCAGTCAACCCGTCAAAGGAAATAGTTGAGGTAGACTCTTTAAATGAGTATGCGTAGGAGTGATGCAGCCATGCAGAGTAGAGTGGTTCAAAAAACTAAAGTCGGAATTTTAATGCCGGCACCCCCTAGGGTTGTTTTATACCGAAAAAAATATACCCTTTTTTTATTTTGAAATCGAAAAATAATTAGGGAGGGAGGCGCTCAAAGTTTTCATGTATTTTATATGGGGAGAAAACAACTTTTCGCATAAATGGTATAGAATTCTTGAAAATCAATATTTTTCGATCGGAAAACTGTGGTTCTCTTCAGGAGACTTTCAGTATTAATGCCCAGTTGTTTGTTTAACCATTTTTTAATATTAAAGATTTTTTATTGGTCTCCCATTGCATTTTCTGGGGGTGTTGGCGGACCTATAAAATATAGTTACCGTAAAAAAATGGTTAAAGAAACAACTGGATATTATTACTGGGAATCTCCGGAATAGGAACCGAGTTTTCCGATCTAAAAATATTGATTTTCAAGAATTCTACACCATTTCTGCGAAAAGTTGTTTTTTCCCCATATAAAATACATAAAAAATTTTGAGCGCTTTGAGCACTCCCTAAATTTTTTTTTTTATTTCAAAATAAAAAGATAGGGGTATATTTTTTTCGGTATAGAATAATACTAGGGGGTGTCGGCATTAAAATTCCGACTTTATCACATGCAATTTCGGACCACTCTAATGCACAGTATGTAAAACGTGTGTACATGCATATATACATATGAATGGTCGCCGCGAATAACGTTGTAAGCGCCAATCTACTCAAAACTAGTTTTTACGGNTCAAAATAAAAAGATAGGGGTATATTTTTTTCGGTATAGAATAATACTAGAGGGTGTCGGCATTAAAATTCCGACTTTATCACATGCAATTTCGGACCACTCTAATGCACAGTATGTAAAACGTGTGTANTCAAAATAAAAAGATAGGGGTATATTTTTTTCGGTATAGAATAATACTAGGGGGTGTCGGCATTAAAATTCCGACTTTACTTTATCACATGCAATTTCGGACCACTCTAATGCACAGTATGTAAAACGTGTGTACATGCATATATACATATGAATGGTCGCCGCGAATAACGTTGTAAGCGCCAATCTACTCAAAACTAGTTTTTACGGAGATTACCGTTAAAAATACTCTCGCGTATTATAAGGTCGCGAAATTTCTCAATTTCCATCAATTTTCGGACACTAACCTACGCTCCAAAGTCAGTAGTGTGTGGAAAGNATATGAATGGTCGCCGCGAATAACGTTGTAAGCGCCAATCTACTCAAAACTAGTTTTTACGGAGATTACCGTTAAAAATACTCTCGCGTATTATAAGGTCGCGAAATTTCTCAATTTCCATAAATTTTCGGACACTAACCTACGCTCCAAAGTCAGTAGTGTGTGGAAAGACGTTTTAAGTGCAGGTGACCATGGCCAATTTAGGATTAACAAGCGTAATGCAAAAGTGCAATAATGGTAAAAAACGTAAAGTAAATTTCGAAAATTGGAAAGATATGAAAAATAAGAGGCTAAGAAATAGTGGGGAAGAATATTCAGGAAGAAATAGGAAAGCGGTATTAAAAAAATATTACCAGAAACGGTAATGTGGAAATCAATTTTGTTTTTGTATTCAGCAGATTTTCAACTGCGCTTGTTCTCTTCAGTGCTCAACCTACAAATTGGAGACTATTCAATAGCATTTCTCCAATTTTTATAAAACGACCTATGATGAACAATCAAAGACCTCTTATTGCTATATTTATTACATTAATTTGTCTAAAAAGGTTGTAAGCGCCACCAGCAAAGATGCTACGCTTACTGGAAAAAACGTGTTATAATACATTGGAATTTAGATATTAAACGTTTTTCCATCAATAAAATTTTGTAAATCTTTTATTGACTTGAAAGATATAGATAGATATATATTTTAATTTACGGACAAGTTTCTTGGAGACTGCTGCACCGAAAAATTGGAAAACTAAATCAAATGTGCTAATAAATATATGCGTCATCAAAAACGTTTTTTCCATTCCTGGAAACTTATATTTATGTCGCTTACAACGTTATTCGCGACCATTCATATGTATATATACATATAAATGTGTATAATATTAGGTCCATTCAATATCAAAAAAATTTTGCGAATTGTTACTAGTACTTGCAAGTTTTTGCTGGAAATGCATTCAATAACCCAAAATATTTGCAAGAGAGAGCGAATTCGAGAGCGTAACAACCCGAGAGAGCTGCAAATTCTTGCAAGTAAAAATTTTACTAGCAGGAATTTGCAGGAGTCAAAAATTAAGGTTATGTTTCAAATTCAAATGTAAACAAACTGTTTAAGAGGATGATTTGATGAAACATAATTATTGAAATTAAAATATGGATGAAAATTTTAAGTCTATAGTATATTTTTTTTTATTTTTATGACGATGGGAACTATTCCCAATTAAAAAGAAAATTGCGCGCCAAAACTTAACCACCAGGAATTGTCAAAATGGCTTAAGTTGCAAGTTTTAACTAGTTTTACTTTCAATATCTTTTTCTGAAAATTTTCTCTTGCTCTCAATTTTACTCTCTATTTTTATTTTACGCTCTCGCTGCAAGTACTTACTGGAAAAGTATTGCATATTCAAACACACATTCATGTTCATGTACAGCTATACTAAACAAAAAGGTATGTCCACTGGAACTGGTGCAACCCACTCCAGTATTGTAGCAGTACTCAGATTAAGACGAAAAGAGTCACTAATAAAATCCCCGCAATGCAAATTAAAACGCATTTATTCTTAATAACACATGAAAAACTGAAAACTGTAGACAATGATTGTACTCAACTAACAAAGCTGATCCGAATTTATTTACATGGCCTTCTTACCCGAACCTCCTGCACATACCCACATACAAACATATGTACGTATCATTTCTATGGGAGTTCGAGGAGTGCTACAACGACCACAATAAAACTCATTTGCTTAAATAACCGCGTGATTGGTGCTTACATATGTATGTACATACACTGCGAAAATTCCGGGAAAATAAACTAAATGCTATTTCTTTTGGAACTCGACTAAGATCATCAGCAACGCCATCGTCCATCGAAACTCCTGCTAAAATAGCTGCCGGCATAGCAGCATGCACCACATCTGATACTAAAACCTCTCCATAAAGCACTCTCCCCGTGGGACTGCCATTCAAGGTACTACTTCACGGGGTTGACTCCTTACGTATTTAGATGCTCAGCTCGTCTTAAGTCGACATGGATTTGTGGGACATGAGTGCATATCTTCTGCCAGTTCTCGCTTGATGCTAACATATAGTCTAGTATGCCGTTAACCTGTAGTATGTATCGTGTCTCTTATTTCTATGCACCTCGAACAGTACGGGGAGTCGTTATGCCCAAATCTATTCAGATACTCACGATAGGGACCGTGGCCCGAGAGGCACTGGGCTATATGAAAACTACATTCTCCGCGAGACCTATTCAGCCATTTTTCAACGTTAGGGATGAGCTTGTGTTTCCACCTCCATTTTTCTAAGTCGTCCCATCGTTTCTGCCAAATTACCATAGAGCGACACCTTTCCTCTCTAGCTATTGTCTTTCGCGTTAGACCATCGCTGTTCTCAGACAGGCGGTTGTAAATTCTTTTCATCTCTTGTGCGAGAATGTCTACTGGAACCAGTCCAGCGATTACAAAGGATGCTTCCTCAGAATTTGTGCGGAATCCACAAACAGCTCTCAGGGCACTTAAGCGATACACGGTTGTTAGTTTCTGTGCTTAACATTTTACCTTCACTACTTCGGCCCAGATCGGAGCAGCATAAAGTAAAACTGAGCTGACCACCCTACTGTACAGAATTCTTCTATGTTTAGGGCCACCATTATCAGGCATAATTCTTGACAGATATGCTTGAACATTCGAAGCCTTTTAGGAAGCATACTCGAGGTGGGTCCTGAAGTCTAGTCGACCATCAATCATAACGCCTAGGTATTTATTTGCGGGCTTGCAAGTGATGGATTCGGACCCCACGCTAAATCTTATCGTTTCTACGGCTTTCCTGCCACTTATTAGAACTGCCTCTGTTGTGTGGTCCGCGAGGCTTAAATTCCTAGACGTTAGCCACTCTTTTATACTCCCTATAGTCCCGTTAGCTTTCTTCTCGATCTACTGGATATGTTTCGCTACAACCACCACTGCTATATCATCTGCGAATCGAATTATCTTTGTACGAGGGGGCAGGGGTCCGAGAAAAGGTCCTGAGGCACCCCCGCCGTGATGCTATATTCTTCAGAGCCTCTATCGTTTCAGTACCTTAGCTTGCGGTCTGATAGCTCCTAATTATTCTTATGATATATGTTGGAGCTTCCATTTTAATGAGCGTTTTCATTATGCGCTGCCAGCTCGCGGTATTAAAGGTGTTCCTTACGCCCAGCGTTATTACCGCGCAATACTCTTTTTTGCATCCGCGCCACCTTTTGCCTTCGATGGCCTTTTTGGCAATGTGGACCACAGATTTAATTGCGTCTATGCTTGACCGGGATTATCTGAAGCCAAACTGGTAGGCCGGTAGAAAACCTTTATCTTCTGCGATCGTCGTGAGCCTGTTGCAGATAGTTTTCTCAAGAACTTTCCCTAGTGTGCCCAGTAGGCATATAGGACGGTAAGACGTGGGCTCTCCAGGCGGTTTATTCCCCTTGGGTAAAAATACCAGCTTTTGGACTTTCCAGCTACTGGGATATATGCCTGCTTTCAAGCATGTATGGAACGTTTTTGTAAATAAGTCCGGGCGGGAGTGTATCGCGACCTCAAGGCCTTATTAGGTCTTCCGTCAGGCCCAGGAGCTTTCCCATCTTGAATGTTTGTGCAGACACTCAGTAGTTCCTCACACGTAATAAGTGGAACTTCACCAATCTCATTATTCATACAGTTTGGCACGGTTTCTGTTCTTTAAAGAAAATAATGTCGTGAATATACTACGCAGTACTTCTGGACACGTGATATTTGGTGATTTTCCGCATTTCGTTTTTTTCATCACTATTTTATACGATTGCTGTTGTTTATGGCAGCATTGAACTCAGGCCTACCTCTTCTACGCTGTATTCTTCGCCTTGCTCTCAAGCACTGACGTCTCAGTGTCTTAATATTTTCATTCCACCAGTAGCATGGAGATATGTGTTTCTTTAGGATTCGCCGGCGTCACACAGTGCGGTAACCGACTCTGAAAGTGGAGATAAATTCATACGTATATTTAATTTAAAATATTTTGATGTATTTGTATAACTAGCACCAAATGAAGTAAAGAAAAGACAAATCCGAAAATAGTTTATTGGTAATTTTGTTTTTATGTAGGTTTTTATGGCGTTACCAAAGAGGGAGAAAAGTTAAAATTTAGTTGTTATCCCATAAATAATGTTTATTATCAATAATAATTTGTTAAAATCCTAATCATCATTAATTACAAGTTAACCACCACTTCTTTCATTATAATAATTATCCTAAGCATTGGGCCGTATGAATAAAAATAAGCAATTGCTTTTTCTTAAAATTCCAGATCTTTTACTCAATTTATTCAAACAAAATTGAAGTAAAAGGTATGAAATTTTAAGAAAAAGCAATTGCTTAGTTTTTATTCATGCGGCCCATTATCTTCATTACTATTTTCATCATCACTTTTTTAGGTAATTTCGTTGTATGATAATGAATACGAATTGTACAAATTTTCTCTTCAACAATTATCTACATGTTTTTGTTAAGCCTGCATAATTAACAACTGCATTTTTTGGGGGTATTTTTCTCATACTTGATACAACAAGGTCGGAACTAGTCAAAAGTTTATTGAATATGTCTTCATTCGTCTTTTTGCTGTTGCACTTGCGAGAAAAATATTCTCTGTAGCTCTTAAAATATTTGTTTCGCGCCTCTAGAGCTTTTTCTGACAATTGACGTTTATTTTGTTTTGAACACGAAAAACTCATAGAGGACTCAAGCCAACTTTTGTTTGCTTTGAAAAAGTTCTTCGTATCTACAGGACCTATTCCAACGAATTTTGACCCCATAGATGAAATATCTCATCTTTTCATTAAATTCTTTTAAATTTGTCCCGTTAAAACGTTAAATTTATCATTATTTCATAAAGGCTTTGCCGAGTAAACCAAATGATAATTGAGCTCGTTCCTATAAAGAAAATAATAATATAATTAGTTCTTTAAAGTTATGGTTATTCTCCGTTTACTCGTCTACCCGTAACCATATTAGTTAAAAATATCATCACTTTCATTATTTCTATTCGCGGCATATAACATTCATGCATAGAAATAGCAACACTATAAACAAAAACACAGATCATAATTAACACTAAAAATATGCAATATGCATACGGTGACCATATTAACCAACGTAAAATAAAGGACTATTTTTCAAAATGATTTGGAGATACGTACATACAACTTATATGATAAAAGTACCTTATCCATATCGTAACTTAAATTAAATATTTACCAGTTAATTATATTAANAAGCAATTATTCAATTTGATATTATAGTAATTTTTTATGGGGCATTGCCAGTTTCGATCTCTCTTTGGAACGTTACTGTGATAGTGCCAATACCTAACCCGTATAAAGAGCCTTAACTAACGACATCATACCGGCCTATAAGTCCTGTACTTATCATATGTACACCCAGATCCTGATACAGAATATTCTAATAAACCGCATGAAAAGAACAAATCCACCTTGAAAACATTGGAAAGCTGCTGGTTTCTGCTGNTTTTTTTGTTTTGGGAGAACCATACAATTGTTTTCAACTAGTTTTTTTTTATGTAAAATTTATTAACTGGAACCGGAGAATACATTTTTTTCAAAATTACTACTTTATCTGCATTTTGCACTAAAAAATTCAATATAATCAAATAAAAGTTCAGAAATCAGGCTCAACTGGTCTCTTACAAATATCGTAAGCTTTCATAAAAAAGAAATAAAAATTAACCAAATTAAGTGAAAAATAACGGCTCCAGTGAATTACGAACCCTAAATGCCAGTTTTGAACCACTGTGCAGTAGGGGATTTATTGTTCTCTTTCAATGGAACTGGAAAGTCAGCGTGCAACACGATCCTGGGCACAACTTTCCCTGTGCTTTATAGATTGTACAAAGATTACGGATTATATAGAAACCCTTAAGTGGGGTGCGAAACAAACTGGCGAGGATTTTCATTATATTTTATAAGGGACATTTTTGTTTTTTTCATATTCTGCGTTTAAAAATTTACCTCTGAAAAATGCAGAGCCGATTTAAAGGACAGTTTAAGAAATAAAGGACAAAAGGCGTCCTTTATTTTGAAAAAAATTATAAAGGACAGGGGGTTAAAATAAAGGACTGTCCTTTGAAATAAAGGACGGATGGTCACCGTAAATATGCACCATTCTTTACGGCTTCACATATACCCTATAAATCATTGGACAAGTAAATTACGTCATTCTAAGCTATTATTGTAAAATTTAATAAACCCAAATTTTATTTTATAAGTCTGAGCAGATATTGTCATAAATGTATACATACTTTCGTTGATATATGCAAGTACTAAAAGTTTTGCCTTCGAAACAAGACAGTATTTAGCCTACTTTTGATAATATACGTATGTACCTAATAGTTATGCCGTATGTAGGGTTAAAAAAAAAAACAGAAATTGAGCAGCCAACGAACGTGGACAATAACACTGTTACTTTGTACTTAGTTTTCACTTGTTATATTTGGTTTTGTTCTTCATCGAGAATTTCCTGTATATTTCACCAACGAAGTTATATTATATAACTCGATTCACTGAAAAAGTGCGCAGACATGCCGCAACTTTTTTTCTTCAGAATGACACTATAACATCCAAGGTATATGCAAATGATTACAATTTTGCTTGATCGCACATACTTCTTAATTATATAGCCAAAAACCCTCATTTTTACGCGTATGATAAAAAATAAAATACTTAGAACAATAGTAAAATAAAACTGANTTCAAGGTCCTCAAATTTTGCGATGTCTTCTTTTTATAAAAAGTTATTTTGCTAGAATCCCAGAGAGCATCGAAAAATTAGAGACAAAGGGAATGCGGCTGAACGAGTCCATAAAAATTATTTTGGACTGTGAAGCATCCCTTCAAAATGTCCCTGGGAACTATGGCAAAACCGTAAGAGAGAAACTTTCTGAGGTTTTAGCAAAAAACTCTTTTTTTTCTGAGCTTCGAAATCTTGCTTATTTTTTAAATAATCCTGAAGGTCATTCTACATCAATATCGTTGTTTCAGAAATTTTGGAACAAATTTATTTTCGCTCCAATCACTTCTTGTGAAGTAGAGAGATCTTTTTCATCATTTAAAATAATTTTAAATGATAAAAGGCAAAGATTTAATGTAGAAAATTTAGAAAAAGTACTAGTAGTGTACTGCAATGCGAAATAAAATTTTGGATTTATTGAACCACTCTCGTATTAAAAGTCTTTTGATTTGTTGAAACAATGTACATGTAAAGTATATGTAATCTAGTTTTCCTTCACCCGCTTCGCTGAGTATGAAATTTCTGCGTGTTACATTAGGTGTAATTTATTTCAATAAAAATAAACAAACAGATTCTCATTTTCGTTGTTGGTGTTTCCGACAGGGTAGGAGTATGGTGTATTGTAGAACGATTTTCCGCCATCCCTTTCTTTCGAAAAATGATACTGAAGATAGCACAACGCCAAAACCGGTTTGTCTCCAAACCAAATTTGACAAGGGATGACGGAAAATCGTTCCACAATACTTCAACAAAGAGACTTTAACTTAACGGAAAACATTTTCACATTTTTTCTTTTTTTAACCCTCTTCAAAATACTTTCAAACTATATCCTTCATAAACCTCATACGTTTGCCCCAGAATGTGATATATTTTTAATAACCTAAATCCCACAGTTTATGATAAATTTGAATTTTCAAATAGGTGGTAAAGCTTCTACATTTAGTTATAAATAAGACCTTTTGAAGCCACTTTGATTGCCACCCCTATTTGCAACAATTCATTTAACTTATTGAATAATTTTAATTGAATTTAAGTTTTGAACAGGTGGCGCAACACTCTTCAAACACTTCAAAAATAATCCTAATGTTTAGCCTAAAGATTTCCTAACACTCATATTTTAATATTTCATATAACTTATTTGTATGGGAAGGGCCTTGAGTTATCGGAATTACTTTCAGTCTAAGACCATCCTTGTGAAATCCGTAGTAAGTGTGCCAAATTTGATTCTGATCGGAAATGCGGTAAAGGAGGTAGCCCATTTTTCAATCCAGGTCATAAACCATCTGTGTGAAAAATTTAATTTTCAAACAGGTGGCAACCCTCTTGAAAAATATCTTCGAAATTAAGCTCTCTTAAATTTATTGTATTGTAATATTTGATTAAAATTATTAATTTAACTTAACTTTTTACCAAGTGGCAACCCTTAAAAGGTAGCCTATTTTTCAACTTAGGTCATCTACTATCTGTGAGCAAAATTGCATGCAAATCCGTTAAGTCATTTCCGTGTTATGGGCCAACAAACATGCAAACATACCAACTTTCACATTCATAATATTAGTAGGATTTACATACATAGATATAGATGTTGTAGACAACATACTAAAAGATTGATGGATTTACTAAATAAATAGCAGGGTTTAAGTTGGATTGGTACATAAAATTTTTCTGCAGGAACTTGCTTTGATTTAATACAAAGCCCCGTTAACATAAGTATTGATTGCATATTATTTGCATATCTTTTGCATATATTTTGCAAATTTTTTTCATATTTTCTGCATATACAAATTTCATAAAATTCCGATGTCTAATTATAACATAACATATAAATTCACATTTTTAACTGTGTTGGAAATTTAGTAGAATTCTAGAAACTGTTATAAAAGCTTCAATATTTTAAATAGGAGTTATAAGTATGCACTTCTATAGCCCATTAAATTTTAGTATAATTTATCGCGCTGATTTTTCATAACTCCTTTTACGCACGCTCTTGAAGGTATTCTCCTATTTAATTATTTTCGTTTAAGATGCAAGGCTACACTTTACTACAAAACTGAATACTCGAAATGTTTATAAAAAAACTCTGATTAAAAAGTTTGAAATGCTATCAAGTTTGCAGCACAGTTAACCACTTGAATTTAAATGGTTTATGGAATATGAGACACACTCAAATAAAAACTTTAGGAAAAATATTTCAAATGAAAAACATTGGAAATTAAAAGAAAAAATCACTGCATAACTACACATTTCGGCTGATCAGTGATATAATTACGAATGTACAGTATCGGTCATATCAATAGCACCCCCATTTCAAAGCGAGATTGTTTACCACTTTTGTTAATTTTTTTAATCTGATTAAAAGTTCGAAAATTTTGATTAAAAATCATTAAATTTTCCTTTGTTTTGTATGATACGATTTGTTATACGATTTTGTTTTAAGCATGATACGTTTTTTTTTTATAAAATAACAACAAACAAATTTTAACTCTCAATATACATATAGTGAATGTTTAAAAAAAATGGTGTACGCAGACTTTTGCTGTAAAGTGAAACTTATTACTTCTGGTTAACAGGTCTATTCTGCACGTTACCGAAAATTTTGTAACCGGAAAATTTTATTACCAAAAAATGTTACCAGCTCTTGTCACCGCGATTCTAGGTACGTTGGTAATGCAGTTAAAACATTCAGCAATTCAGCTATGAGGAATTTTGCAAATTCTGGCATTGCATATTTCACGGGGCAATAATTTGTTACCAGCTTATGAGATGGTAACAAAATTTACCGGTTACAAGAGTACACAGAATGCGAAAAGGGTTTAAAAATTTACAGGAACTTTATTTACCGGTTACAAACTTTTTATTACCAGCGCAGAATAGACCTGTAAGAGTGAATTTAATTGCCTCTCATTCCCTGAATGCTTTTCAATGTTTAACTCGATTTAAACTTAAGTCACTAAAATTTTAAGCGGGTGGCAACCCTATTCACTTTTTTTTAGCTCAACTGGTGAAACTTTCTTTCAAAATGGTGTTTTAATCATTCAATTAGATGGAGTATCAGATAAGATATGGCGCTTCTATGTCCGGATACAGTGCCTTCACCGTTTTTAAACCCCTTTTTTTTAATAAACAACTAAGTTTGAACAACGTGACTATTTTTCGCAGGTACGTGAGCTCCTCCCCTTCAAAATGAGGTATCATTCGTTCAATTTTATGAAATATTAAAGGAGATTTCGTTGGGTAACCGAAAAATACCTTTTAGAAATAAGTATATAGAAGATTATAAAATTATTAGCACAAATAGCTGACACTACGAAAATACAAATAATCCAAAATATTCGCTAGGGTATTTTTTTTAATTTTGTATGTTTCATAAAATAAATAATAAGCATTTAAAATATAAAAAAATACAGTTTTAGGACATCCCTTGTGCGTCATTTTATGTATATGTATTTTTCGTTTTTCTTGAGAGCTCTAAAAGTTCAACTGCGAGTGAAAACTTTGTTCTTAAAATATGCAATGCATACTCACTTACTGTTGTTTTTATTACATACTTTTATTTAACTTCACGTGTAGGTATGTATGTACATATGTATCTATGTACATATGTTTTGGAATTTTGCAGTCAATATTTAACAAACTTCCCGATAATATCAATAGCACCCCCATTTCAAAGCGAGATTGTTTACCACTTTTGTTAATATGAATGATGAATTAGTCCGCTAGGTAGCGCAGCAGTCGAGATATTTGCAAAACCGGCATTTATAGTCTGATGTGGTTCATATTTAGAACATATATTACTTATATGAAAAGAAATAAATCCACAAAAAATTTTGCCGATAGGTGGCGCAGTAGTCCAGATATTTTGAAACTCCGTATTTATGGNTATTTAACAAACTTCCCGATAAGCTACATACCTGAAACTTCAAACTTAGCTCAGAACTCGATGACAATGCAATATGAATGATGAATTAGTCCGCTAGGTAGCGCAGCAGTCGAGATATTTGCAAAACCGGCATTTATAGTCTGATGTGGTTCATATTTAGAACATATATTACTTATATGAAAAGAAATAAATCCACAAAAAATTTTGCCGATAGGTGGCGCAGTAGTCCAGATATTTTGAAACTCCGTATTTATGGTCTGATGAGGTTCACATTTAGAATGTATATTGCTTACATGAAAAAAAAAATTACTACACAACAAATTTTGCAGTTGTGTGGCGAAGNGTCTGATGAGGTTCACATTTAGAATGTATATTGCTTACATGAAAAAAAAATAACTACACAACAAATTTTGCAGTTGTGTGGCGCATAGTAATTAAAAAATCGGCATCTATGCTCCGATTTCTTTCATATTCAGAATACTTATATGTATAATACACATTGAGTATAACCTACTTGAAATCTATTGAATCTAAAATCATGCCTACACTGAGGGAAATAATGCATAGTAAAAATGAATACTTTATATTTGATTATCGTTTAAAAATGTTCGAATTTAAAAATAATATTTTCATACAAAATTTATTACGCACGTATTTAACTATTCACATCTGAGCAGTGTTGCCGTTGTGGTTACTTTTAACCAAATTTTGTTATTTTTTCTATACGCATTATATAAAAGAATTTGCGATGACCTGAATTGTTAATCTAATAAAAAAAGTTGGTTATTTTTCCTTATATTTGGTTAGAAAGTTCTTTGAGCGGCGGCAACACTGCATCTGAGTATATATATGAGTATACTTACGCACGCCAAGCCTGCAGAGCGCCGCTCTGAGAGCGGTGACAACACACACATTCATACACCGTACAAATCGCGTGCTGTGGTGTTGGTGGATATTCAACATTTGAAAGCAAATTTATATGCCTGGGTGTAGCTGAGTGCGTAAAGATGCATGCCACAATTTGTTGATATCCAGAGAGGGTGTGGAATTCCACTGCAGGCAAAACATGCAAGTTAAATATATTTTTTTTTTAGTTTTTGTCTTGATTATTCACTTCACGGATGCCTTTTCAGAACGAACGCGGTCATTTTAATACGCGCGTAACTGAATTGAATATTTACCAATATACAGTACTTTCGTTGACGTTTATAGTAAGATCAATTACGTTTCTATTTGATTTTAATATTTGTTTCCCTCAGTGTAGCAACTTCAATAAGACAGGAGGCTTACCTTAAGAACTGCAAATATTTCAAGGAGCTAAGATAGTGCTACGATCCAATATTGATGTATCTAAAGAGCTTATAAATGAAGCAATAGGATTCATCGCTGAAATTATCTGGCTGGAGATCAAATTTATGCAGAAGATACGTGTTAAATTTGGAAACACAGTCTAAGTCAATACAGTTTCCGGCAAAGTTAAGTTGCGGAACCGCTGAAAGGAGAATGCTGCCAGTCATACATACTATCACGAGCATCAACAGTACATAAGAAGCAAGGTAGTACTATGGACTAGGGATGTTGCGAATGTGGAATTTTAGACATCCGCGGATGCGAATATCTAACAGCTAACATCCGCGGATGCGGATGCGAATTCGGATGTTAAGTATTTTTAACCAACATCCAAAAAAGGATGAGGTTAACAGTTCGTCGGAATACTTTTTTTTTTATGTATGTTACCGCATCACTTTGGACCACGTCAACCGATTACGATAATTCTTTTTGCATCGGAAAGGTAGTGTCTCAGAGGTGGTCCCATACTAATCTGGTATAGATCCGATCATTGGATCATGAAATATATATATATATATTTTTTTTTTTAGTCGGTTTTTTTGCTAAAAATTACTTGTTAAACAACAATTAGAATCTAGCATAATGGCGAGATCGTTGTTTAAAGAGCGCTTACAAGTCAAACTAGAAGTGTCAGGTTTTCTAAAGCTTCTTAATAAGAATTCTTCATTCTCATTCCTTTGGCTGTTTCAGAATTTGGGGAATCTGTAACTTCATCAGCGTTTTTCGATTTTCAGTTTTTGTAACTAATTTTTAATGCTTTCTTCTGGGATTGGTTTGAACAATTTGTGCTTATAGCGAGCTAAATAGGTGGATATGGAAATAAATTAAATATTATTTTCCAGGAATGTAAATTTTGAGCAAAATTTTATTTTCAAAGTCGTGGCTGCCAGCGGAATCGGATCAGACTATTTTTATTAAAAAAAACGCCTCTTTTTTATAAGCATTTGAATCTCAGATAGTTACGTAATTCTTATCTTATTAAAGGCCAGACCTATAGTTTTTTAATTATTTGTGCATCGATTCTCTTTATAGCCAGACGTTGACTATTTCTGCTGGAAATCCCTATTGAAGGAGCTTACTATTTGACTTTAAATAGCAAAGAAGGGGCAGTTTTTTCACAGAAGTTTTTAGCCAAAGGATCCAATGTATATTCCTATCAAAATATTGCACGACAAGTAAACAAAATTACTGTTCTTTAAATTTTTACTAAAACTAAATTCCCCAAAGATCCCCATTTGAAATTATTGAAACGAATATGTGTAACATCAAAAGCAAATCACGAAAATTTGTTTAAGAATTACAGTGCATACTTTCTTCTTTTGTGTCTAGTAGTTTTTTAAGATTAAAATCATANAATGTGTTTTGGTTCGTGTCTCTACTACGAGATGCTTTGGTATGTATGTGGCGTCTGCACGTACCTTCATTTAATTTTTTTCAAACTTTCAGGAATTAAATTACAATAAAAACTAAGTTTTTGTTCCAGGATGTTTTGATTCCTATGCCTGTGTGGGCGTGGCTGCTGCCTGAAATTCGAAAAAAGACAATTTTATAAACTACCACTGAGGCCGCACTACTCAATCCATGTCATTGATGTGGATATCAGTAGAAGGGTCTTTAAATCATCTATCTAACGCAATCTTTTGTGTTTATAAAATAGAAATATGTCATAACGTTATCGCCTGAAAACTAAAAATCGGGCTGCTGAAAATATACATTTCGGGCATTTTCTGAAAAAGTGGTCAAGCGATTTTATTCTAAGTTTCCACGAGTCTAGCCCAAAACCTTAGCTTTCATCTGGTATAAAGCTTATATATGGGAAAACTCTTCTTGTGGAGATATTGCTATTCAAATTGAAAAAATGTCGCTCCAAAAAGGGTCAAATGATTAAAAATTAACATATCCGTCTAATTTGGTTACTTTAAGATATAAAAATAACATACCCAGTTCCCCGAAAAAAATTGCCTATTTCCCGACTGCTACTTAAACCGAAATTCCCTGCAAATCGGGGAATTTCCCGCGAGTTGACAAGTTGAAGGATGCAGATGTGCTAATCACTTCGTACATGTCTTGGACACCACAATTTGTGTGTATTTTAGAGTTTTTTTCAGTCACATTCCGAAATTGTAACATTTTTCCCCATTTTAATTGCAGGTATGTACACAGCATTTAACTATGCTACATGGGTTTATCACCCGCACTTAACCATATTTTTAGCAATTTATTTGAGAAAAATAAAACATTTAGTTTATTGTTTGTATTTTCGTCGATTTTAAATTTGCTACCCCATGATAATTGATATCAAATAAAACACCTCTTTGAGGTAAAGTTTTCGAGTGACGAAAGCTGAACTAGAAACACAAAATTTATGATACCAATTTCGTGACGAAAATTATACGCATTTTTTAACTGCCTATCAAACGTACGGAAAATCTTTTTTTATTTATTCGGAATTTGATTCTTCCGAAGCGATTTCAAAACCAAGAACACCATTGGAAAGTAATTTTTGTGGAGATGACGCGATTTTGGTTTGAAAATTGGTTGAAAATTACGGCCAAAATTGCCGCATGAAAGTTTCCGTGTGAAGTATTTGTGTACAGTTGTTGTTGCAACTTGTTCGATTTGAATTGTTTTCTCAATTGCTTTACATCGTATTTAAAATTAAATTTTGTAATAGAGATATATGTGATGTTGAAGTAATAAATGATAATGTTGGAGACAAAATTGAAGGCAAAATTAGAGATAAAGATGAAAATGAAAACAAAGAGAAATGCATAAGAATTAGAATAACTGAAAGGGTAAGAAAATTCATTTAATTTTTGTAGTGAAATTTCTTTAGCGACGATTGGTTGGTTGGGAGTAAATTGGTTAATTCACCGGAAATGATACACACGGCAATGATGCACACGAAATGATGCACACGGATATAGTTGCAACGGAAACTAATACTTCTTATATATGTATATAGGTACATACATACATGCACGTGGTACTAATTTAACAAAAACGTGCTAATAAGGGGTTTAAGAATAACACTGAGATTAAGCCCAATACATGAAGGAAAGTAAAGGTTCGTACGAATATAGATGAAAACAAGTAAGAAAGTCCAAGTTCGCGCGGAGCCGAACATTAAATACCCGTCGCAAGTATTAAATATATGGTTTTCACCTTTCCGAAAGCTACCGCTACATGCTCAGCCGGGGTGTATCAATTTTGAGTAAATAAAATTTTAAGTCCTTAAATTTCGAAATATTGAAGTTTCAAGCATATCTGAAATTTACCGTTATATGAAAAGCGACCTCAAATTTAGTCCGATTTCAATAATTTTCAACGTTTTGCTCTTATGTGGCAAGCACAATAACCATACCGAGTTTGGTACAAATTGGTACAACGGTTACCAAAATACATATATGTGATCATTAGTGGGCGGTGCCACGCCCATTTTGCAAAATTTTATCATAAACGTATTTCTTGGTAAAGAATTGTTAGAAGCNAAATGATAATGTTGGAGACAAAATTGAAGGCAAAATTAGAGATAAAGATGAAAATGAAAACAAAGAGAAATGCATAAGAATTAGAATAACTGAAAGGGTAAGAAAATTCATTTAATTTTTGTAGTGAAATTTCTTTAGCGACGATTGGTTGGTTGGGAGTAAATTGGTTAATTCACCGGAAATGATACACACGGCAATGATGCACACGAAATGATGCACACGGATATAGTTGCAACGGAAACTAATACTTCTTATATATGTATATAGGTACATACATACATGCACATGGTACTAATTTAACAAAAACGTGCTAATAAGGGGTTTAAGAATAACACTGAGATTAAGCCCAATACATGAAGGAAAGTAAAGGTTCGTACGAATATAGATGAAAACAAGTAAGAAAGTCCAAGTTCGCGCGGAGCCGAACATTAAATACCCGTCGCAAGTATTAAATATATGGTTTTCACCTTTCCGAAAGCTACCGCTACATGCTCAGCCGGGGTGTATCAATTTTGAGTAAATAAAATTTTAAGTCCTTAAATTTCGAAATATTGAAGTTTCAAGCATATCTGAAATTTACCGTTATATGAAAAGCGACCTCAAATTTAGTCCGATTTCAATAATTTTCAACGTTTTGCTCTTATGTGGCAAGCACAATAACCATACCGAGTTTGGTACAAATTGGTACAACGGTTACCAAAATACATATATGTGATCATTAGTGGGCGGTGCCACGCCCATTTTGCAAAATTTTATCATAAACGTATTTCTTGGTAAAGAATTGTTACAAGCATCAATTAGCTTTAATATTTACTGATTTATCGAAGATTTCGTATTTCTCCAAAATACCGTTATACGGGATGTGGGCGTGATTATTGTCCGATTTTAAAAATTGTTGGCCATTTGGTATGCTGTAGCGAGGCTAACAACNTTTTTGTAGTGAAATTTCTTTAGCGACGATTGGTTGGTTGGGAGTAAATTGGTTAATTCACCGGAAATGATACACACGGCAATGATGCACACGGAAATGATGCACACGGATATAGTTGCAACGGAAACTAATACTTCTTATATATGTATATAGGTACATACATACATGCACGTGGTACTAATTTAACAAAAACGTGCTAATAAGGGGTTTAAGAATAACACTGAGATTAAGCCCAATACATGAAGGAAAGTAAAGGTTCGTACGAATATAGATGAAAACAAGTAAGAAAGTCCAAGTTCGCGCGGAGCCGAACATTAAATACCCGTCGCAAGTATTAANCGGTCGTAATTTTAGTCCGATTTCAATAATTTTCAACGTTTTGCTTTTATGTGGCAAGCACAATAACCATACCGAGTTTGGTACAAATTGGTACAACGGTTACCAAAATACATATATGTGATCATTAGTGGGCGGTGCCACGCCCATTTTGCAAAATTTTATCATAAACGTATTTATTGGTAAAGAATTGTTACAAGCATCAATTAGCTTTAATATTTACTGATTTATCGAAGATTTCGTATTTCTCCAAAATGCCGTTATACGGGATGTGGGCGTGATTATTGTCCGATTTTAAAAATTGTTGGCCATTTGGTATGCTGTAGCGAGGCTAACAACTATGCCAAGTTTGGAAGAAATTGGTACAGCGGTTACTAAGATATACACATGTAACCATAAGTGGGCGTGGCTACGCCCATTTTCCAAAAAT
>NW_016158474.1:29255-29544 GCF_001687245.7 Rhagoletis zephyria
TTTCTGAAAATTACCGTTATATGGGAGGTAGGCGTGGTTATTGTCCGATTTTTACCATTTTCAATACCGTCTGTCCTACNGGGACGGACAGACAGCACCGCTTAATCGATTTCTCTTTTCATTCTGATCATTTAGCTATACATTTGTCTATATCTATCTCGATTCGATTTGCCTTNGTTATCGTGTGCACAGACGGACGGACGGACAGACAGCACCGCTTAATCGACTTCTCTTTTCATTCTGATCATTTAGCGTATACATTTGTCTATATCTATCTCGATTCGTTTTG
>NW_016158474.1:29569-67590 GCF_001687245.7 Rhagoletis zephyria
AAATCTATTGAATCTAAAATCATGCCTACACTGAGGGAAATAATGCATAGTAAAAATGAATACTTTATATTTGATTATCGTTTAAAAATGTTCGAATTTAAAAATAATATTTTCATACAAAATTTATTACGCACGTATTTAACTATTCACATCTGAGCAGTGTTGCCGTTGTGGTTACTTTTAACCAAATTTTGTTATTTTTTCTATACGCATTATATAAAAGAATTTGCGATGACCTGAATTGTTAATCTAATAAAAAAAGTTGGTTATTTTTCCTTATATTTGGTTAGAAAGTTCTTTGAGCGGCGGCAACACTGCATCTGAGTATATATATGAGTGTACTTACGCACGCCAAGCCTGCAGAGCGCCGCTCTGAGAGCGGTGACAACACACACATTCATACACCGTACAAATCGCGTGCTGTGGTGTTGATGGATATTCAACATTTGAAAGCAAATTTATATGCCTGGGTGTAGCTGAGTGCGTAAAGATGCATGCCACAATTTGTTGATATCCAGAGAGGGTGTGGAATTCCACTGCAGGCAAAACATGCAAGTTAAATATATTTTTTTTTTTAGTTTTTGTCTTGATTATTCACTTCACGGATGCTTTTCAGAACGAACGCGGTCATTTTAATACGCGCGTAACTGAATTGAATATTTACCAATATACAGTACTTTCGTTGACGTTTATAGTAAGATCAATTACGTTTCTATTTGATTTTAATATTTGTTTCCCTCAGTGTAGCAACTTCAATAAGACAGGAGGCTTACCTTAAGAACTGCAAATATTTCAAGGAGCTAAGATAGTGCTACGATCCAATATTGATGTATCTAAAGAGCTTATAAATGAAGCAATAGGATTCATCGCTGAAATTATCTGGCTGGAGATCAAATTTATGCAGAAGATACGTGTTAAATTTGGAAACACAGTCTAAGTCAATACAGTTTCCGGCAAAGTTAAGTTGCGGAACCGCTGAAAGGAGAATGCTGCCAGTCATACATACTATCACGAGCATCAACAGTACATAAGAAGCAAGGTAGTACTATGGACTAGGGATGTTGCGAATGTGGAATTTTAGACATCCGCGGATGCGAATATCTAACAGCTAACATCCGCGGATGCGGATGCGAATTCGGATGTTAAGTATTTTTAACCAACATCCAAAAAAGGATGAGGTTAACAGTTCGTCGGAATACTTTTTTTTTTATGTATGTTACCGCATCACTTTGGACCACGTCAACCGATTACGATAATTCTTTTTGCATCGGAAAGGTAGTGTCTCAGAGGTGGTCCCATACTAATCTGGTATAGATCCGATCATTGGATCATGAAATATATATATATATATTTTTTTTTTTAGTCGGTTTTTTTGCTAAAAATTACTTGTTAAACAACAATTAGAATCTAGCATAATGGCGAGATCGTTGTTTAAAGAGCGCTTACAAGTCAAACTAGAAGTGTCAGGTTTTCTAAAGCTTCTTAATAAGAATTCTTCATTCTCATTCCTTTGGCTGTTTCAGAATTTGGGGAATCTGTAACTTCATCAGCGTTTTTCGATTTTCAGTTTTTGTAACTAATTTTTAATGCTTTCTTCTGGGATTGGTTTGAACAATTTGTACTTATAGCGAGCTAAATAGGTGGATATGGAAATAAATNAAATATTATTTTCCAGGAATGTAAATTTTGAGCAAAATTCTATTTTCAAAGTCGTGGCTGCCAGCGGAATCGGATCAGACTATTTTTATTAAAAAAAACGCCTCTTTTTTATAAGCATTTGAATCTCAGATAGTTACGTAATTCTTATCTTATTAAAGGCCAGACCTATAGTTTTTTAATTATTTGTGCATCGATTCTCTTTATAGCCAGACGTTGACTATTTCTGCTGGAAATCCCTATTGAAGGAGCTTACTATTTGACTTTAAATAGCAAAGAAGGGGCAGTTTTTTCACAGAAGTTTTTAGCCAAAGGATCCAATGTATATTCCTATCAAAATATTGCACGACAAGTAAACAAAATTACTGTTCTTTAAATTTTTACTAAAACTAAATTCCCCAAAGATCCCCATTTGAAATTATTGAAACGAATATGTGTAACATTAAAAGCAAATCACGAAAATTTGTTTAAGAATTACAGTGCATACTTTCTTCTTTTGTGTCTAGTAGTTTTTTAAGATTGGTCCAAAAAAATCATAATAAAGAAAGAAACCAATGCAGGTATTTACAGAAGAGAAAACAAAAAATATTGTTAAAAATCTATGTTCTCTTTGATGTACATCAAAGGTCAAGTAGAAGTTGGAACTTGTATGACTGCCCATTAATAGCTCGATTATATAGTTTAAGAAATAATATGTTTAAAGATATTTTTATCAAAGTTGATAAATACGACATTTGACCAGTTTTGTTACACAAATACTCCCACGACCACAGGCAAAAATATTCACTGTGTACAGTTTGTCATTTTGTTTGCTATATATACATTTTATCTGTGCACTTGCACAACATTCGCATTCGCAAAAGCTCCGCATTGATTATTGCGAATGCGAAAGCGAATGTTAAAATAAATGTGGAAGCTCCGCGGATGCGAATGCGAATATTCGCATCAACCCTGCTATGGACTACGCTATTTTATACCTAAGATCAACGGTATTCGTAAATAATCAAGCATTTCTCGCTGTCCATAACGATGAATTGAAAGAATTAGGCAGAATGAGAAATACACACAGAATCTATCACAGCGTACGGCAGTGCGCGCGAGTGACGAAAGCAGCCACAGTAGCATACTGAAATGACTCGCTTATATATACACGAGATTTGGAAGTTTTTATCCAGAAATCCAATCGATAGGTTTGAGGTATCGTTGGAAAGGTCTTGTGTCCAGAAAATGTATTCAAGCTTCATAAACGATTAACCGGATTCTTAAAAATTAGGCTAAAGTGTTGAGAAGCAAGAAACGTTTTTTTGCTTTTGCCGGTTTATGGGGACATCTGGACACACCCAACATATTTAGTGTTATTCTATAGGCCAATACCTTTCAAACGATACCTTATGTATTGAGTTCCGGATACCAGTTGGAAAGATATAGAGCTAAATGTGTTTTGGTTCGTGTCTCTACTACGAGATGCTTTGGTATGTATGTGGCGTCTGCACGTACCTTCATTTAATTTTTTTCAAACTTTCAGGAATTAAATTAGAATAAAAACTAAGGTTTTGTTCCAGGATGTTTTGATTCCTATGCCTGTGTGGGCGTGGCTGCTGCCTGAAATTCGAAAAAAGACAATTTTATAAACTACCACTGAGGCCGCACTACTCAATCCATGTCATTGATGTGGATATCAGTAGAAGGGTCTTTAAATCATCTATCTAACGCAATCTTTTGTGTTTATAAAATAGAAATATGTCATAACGTTATCGCCTGAAAACTAAAAATCGGGCTGCTGAAAATATACATTTCGGGCATTTTCTGAAAAAGTGGTCAAGCGATTTTATTCTAAGTTTCCACGAGTCTAGCCCAAAACCTTAGCTTTCATCTGGTATAAAGCTTATATCTGGGAAAACTCTTCTTGTGGAGATATTGCTATTCAAATTGAAAAAATGTCGCTCCAAAAAGGGTCAAATGATTAAAAATTAACATATCCGTCTAATTTGGTTACTTTAAGATATAAAAATAACATACCCAGTTCCCCGAAAAAAATTGCCTATTTCCCGACTGCTACTTAAACCGAAATTCCCTGCAAATCGGGGAATTTCCCGCGAGTTGACAAGTTGAAGGATGCAGATGTGCTAATCACTTCGTACATGTCTTGGACACCACAATTTGTGTGTATTTTAGAGTTTTTTTCAGTCACATTCCGAAATTGTAACATTTTTCCCCATTTTAATTGCAGGTATGTACACAGCATTTAACTATGCTACATGGGTTTATCGCCCGCACTTAACCATATTTTTAGCAATTTATTTGAGAAAAATAAAACATTTAGTTTATTGTTTGTATTTTCGTCGATTTTAAATTTGCTACCCCATGATAATTGATATCAAATAAAACACCTCTTTGAGGTAAAGTTTTCGAGTGACGAAAGCTGAACTAGAAACACAAAATTTATGATACCAATTTCGTGACGAAAATTATACGCATTTTTTAACTGCCTATCAAACGTACGGAAAATCTTTTTTTATTTATTCGGAATTTGATTCTTCCGAAGCGATTTCAAAACCAAGAACACCATTGGAAAGTAATTTTTGTGGAGATGACGCGATTTTGGTTTGAAAATTGGTTGAAAATTACGGCCAAAATTGCCGCATGAAAGTTTCCGTGTGAAGTATTTGTGTACAGTTCTTGTTGCAACTTGTTCGATTTGAATTGTTTTCTCAATTGCTTTACATCGTATTTAAAATTAAATTTTGTAATAGAGATATATGTGATGTTGAAGTAATAAATGATAATGTTGGAGACAAAATTGAAGGCAAAATTAGAGATAAAGATGAAAATGAAAACAAAGAGAAATGCATAAGAATTAGAATAACTGAAAGGGTAAGAAAATTCATTTAATTTTTGTAGTGAAATTTCTTTAGCGACGATTGGTTGGTTGGGAGTAAATTGGTTAATTCACCGGAAATGATACACACGGCAATGATGCACACGAAATGATGCACACGGATATAGTTGCAACGGAAACTAATACTTCTTATATATGTATATAGGTACATACATACATGCACATGGTACTAATTTAACAAAAACGTGCTAATAAGGGGTTTAAGAATAACACTGAGATTAAGCCCAATACATGAAGGAAAGTAAAGGTTCGTACGAATATAGATGAAAACAAGTAAGAAAGTCCAAGTTCGCGCGGAGCCGAACATTAAATACCCGTCGCAAGTATTAAATATATGGTTTTCACCTTTCCGAAAGCTACCGCTACATGCTCAGCCGGGGTGTATCAATTTTGAGTAAATAAAATTTTAAGTCCTTAAATTTCGAAATATTGAAGTTTCAAGCATATCTGAAATTTACCGTTATATGAAAAGCGACCTCAAATTTAGTCCGATTTCAATAATTTTCAACGTTTTGCTCTTATGTGGCAAGCACAATAACCATACCGAGTTTGGTACAAATTGGTACAACGGTTACCAAAATACATATATGTGATCATTAGTGGGCGGTGCCACGCCCATTTTGCAAAATTTTATCATAAACGTATTTCTTGGTAAAGAATTGTTAGAAGCAGCTTTAATATTTACTGATTTATCGAAGATTTCGTATTTCTCCAAAATACCGTTATACGGGATGTGGGCGTGATTATTGTCCGATTTTAAAAATTGTTGGCCATTTGGTATGCTGTAGCGAGGCTAACAACTATGCCAAGTTTGGAAGAAATTGGTACAGCGGTTACTAAGATATACACATGTAACCATAAGTGGGCGTAGCTACGCCCATTTTCCAAGAATTTATAATATTCTTATTTTTCATCTAAAAGTTATTGTAAATATCAATTTTGAGTGAATAATCTTCAGTAGTTACTAAAATATCGCCGTTTTCGTATTTCTGAAAACTACCGTTATATGGGAGGTAGGCGTGGTTATTGCCCGAAAGAAGTGCACGTACAAATTTTCGTTAAGATATCTCAATTTTTACTCGAGTTATCGTGTGCACAGACGGACGGACGGACAGACAGCACCGCTTAATCGATTTCTCTTTTCATTCTGATCATTTAGCTATACATTTGTCTATATCTATCTCGATTCGATTTGCCTTTTACAAACAACCGTTATGTGAACAAAGTTATAGTTGTGCACAAGTGCGCTCGGGTATAAAAATAAAAATAAACACAAAGATGCGTAAAGATCAGGGACCGTAACGGTTATAAGTTTTACTATAAAAATCACTTTTTAATCGTTATTAACTGAGTTTTATTTTTTGCTCGGAAAATAATCGTTACGTTTTAAGTTTTATTTTTTGCTCGGAAAATAATGGTTACGTTTTAAGTTTTATTTTTTGCTCGGAAAATAATCGTTACGTTTTATGTTTTATTTTTTGCACGGAAAATAATAGTTATTTCTGAGCAAAAAATAAAACTTAATTTTTGGGTATGCGTTTGCGCTTTTTTGCACTTTTTCTTTAGAAATGTGGTTCTCTTTGTTTCTGCCCTGGTATCTGTATTTTCATTACCCACTCCACAGTGGCGTTAAAGGTTCAATGCAGCCGCCCCCTGTCTATTCACGCATGCGCATACGCATACGCAAAAATTAAGTTTTATTTTCTGAGCAAAAAATAAAACTCAAGAAATAACGATTATTTTCCGAGCAAAAAATAAAACTTAAAACGTAACGATTATTTTCCGAGCAAAAAATAAAACTTAAAACGTAACCATTATTTTCCGAGCAAAAAATAAAACTCAAAACATAACGATTATTTTCAGAGTAAAAAATAAAACTCAAAATATAATGATTAAACTTGATTTTTATAAGTAAAAATAAAAAAATAAAAATCAGTGCCGCTGAAGGTACTCCGAGTAATAAGAAATATATTGGTTTACTCCTTATGCACGTAGCATTTCTCTTTCCGCGTAATTTTTCCCTGGTAAAGATAAAGGATAAAATTACGATCAAGGTTAATTTAAACAATTTGAGGTAAATGCGGATGAAGATCGCTATATTTATCGATATTGTTATCGATATAATAGTGGATACTTCTATTAATACAATCGATATTTTTATCGATAAAATAATCGATAATTGATAATTGTTATCACATGATATCACATGATATGATATGGCATCACATGACATGACATGGCATAATATAATATCACATAATATGATATCACAAGGCATGATATCACATGGCGTGACATCACATGATATGAGATCATATTATATGACATCATATGGTATGACATGACATCACATGATTTGACATCACATGACATGGCATTACATGGAAAAATATTTGTTTCTATAATGATTAACAGTGATCGGACTTAAAAACATTCTGTGTGGTAGAATCTGGAAAAAAATTTGTAGATTTCAAAAAAATGTGGTAGATCTCTGGGTTTGGATCAAACTTTGTACAAAAATTAAAAAAATCCGGCAAGGTTTCACCTAAATTGCAAACTTTTTAATTAGACTCTAAAAAAAAATTAATTTTAGTATAATAAAGTGCAAGATTGAGGTTGCTAAAAATTGCGTTGAGTTTTGGCAATTTTTTTCCCTGCAAAGCAGTTCCTTCCATATTAAGATATTTTTCGAACATATTTTAAGAGATTTGTGCAACCTTGCGGGTGCTGCGAGTTTTTTTTTTATCACATCACGAAGTAGCGAACAAATGTGGCACGTTCCAGAAACAGCTAATTGGAATTTGTCGATTTTGACAATTGTCAAGTAAAAGTAAACAATGCCTCAGAAACCTTAGATTTGCTTATACTTGCACAAAAATCGCCGTTTTTTAACATTTTCGCTATTATTTCTTTTTATAAATCATATAATAATAACAATAAAACCACGTTTCCTGTCGAAAAATTGATTAATGAGAAAATTCACTGTTTTACAGTTTATTTTATCCTCCCATTCGGCTTTGTTTACTTTTACTTGAGAAATTTCATCGTCGCCGGAATCTTGTATTATATTGTAGAAGCTCAAAAAAGTGGCAGATCTACCACAATGTGGTAGAAGTCCGATCACTGGTGATTAACATGGTTGTTGAAAGAATGCGCATTGTTTGAATACTAATCTGATGGTTATTTGATATGCAAACAGGTTGGTATGCGTCTATCACTTGGGTGGAGATCCTTATAGAACAAAATATAATCAGTAATGATGTCTTATAAACAGGGAACGGATTTCATGGAAATTGCCTTTTTTCTGCTAAAGAGATAGAGTATATTCGATTAAGAATGTCAACGATTTAGCTTTCCCTGATTCCATATATACACATTTTATGTTGCCTTTTTTTGCCTTTTTTAAGATATTTGCCTTTTTTTGCATTTTCTACCATTAAAAAAGTGATTATAGCATTTAGAATTCTTTTTTTTTTAAGAAAAAAAAAATATACACATGCCCATGCGGCTTATATAAGCGCAGGGACCTCTTGCCAAATTGGTGTNGTTGCCTTTTTTTGCCTTTTTTAAGATATTTGCCTTTTTTTGCATTTTCTACCTTTAAAAAAGTGATTATAGCATTTAGAATTCTTTTTTTTTTAAGAAAAAAAAAAATATACACATGCCCATGCGGCTTATATAAGCGCAGGGACCTCTTGCCAAATTGGTGTTCGAAAAATTCAAAGCCGTTTTCTCAGCTAACGTAGGCTTGGAGACAATAAGGGGTGTGGCTAAAATTGTAAAGGGCGAGGAAACCGACCTTATTCCTGATAATATGAACGTTTCAAACCTTCCATATTTAAATTGGACTCCACTTTTATCAACTTACGTCGAGCGCACATTTAGTACATTCAAGGCTTTTCTTCGCGAAAATCGAATGAAAATGCTGCCAGAAAACTTCAAAATGCATCTTGTGGTTCAATGTTACTACAACTATACAGATTAAAGTTTTATGAGTTAGAAACTCGAAAGGATAAAATAGTCAAAGATTCAAAGTACAAATTTTTCATATAATGAAACTAGTTCATAGTTTTTCTCTTTTTACTTGTAATATAAACATTTCTAAAATAAATGTATTTTTTGATTGTTTTTCGTATTTTCTGTCTTTTTTTAGTGCATGATTTTGCTTTTTTGGCAATACCTAGTGCCTTTTCCTTACTTTTTCGCTATTTTATTTTGCCTTTTCCAGCCTATTTCGTTATTTTATTTTGCCTTTTTTATAGGTGTTTAGGTCCTAAAAATCCGTTCCCTGGTTATAAATTATGATCTGTATGTTATGAATATTATGTTAATAATATTATCTCCAAATATATCAAATCCATAACGAAAAATTTTTCTCTGTGTAGATTCATTTGAACATCCACCACCACCTTTATAAGATAGGCGAAATTTCCCTCACCCATTCTTACCACTATCCACTTATTATCCCATTCGTAACAATTGCCGAACAAAAGCAACAATCGAAATCATCGATGCAAAAACAAATACATATTGTTTAAATACTTCATTTAACAAGTAAAGAAGTCTAAGTTCAGGCAAAGTCGAGCATTAAATACCCCGCGCTCGTAGTAAACAAAGTTCTCTCACCTTTCTGACAACTACCGCGAAATGGCAAGGAGGGTGGTTTTACCCTTATTTCAAACATTTTCGTTAATATGCTCAGTTAGACTTAATAAAATAATTTAACCGTGTTTGATAAAGGGCTTGTTCAAGTTGCAATCAGAGCCGCAATGTTGCGCGAATTATTAAAGTATCACGTTCATTTCTAGCAACGTATTATCAGTTGCGCAGTTGCAACAATGTTGCAAATTTTCATCAGTACGGCAGTAATGCCGTTTTTATTACGTGCCTCGAACAAGCCCAAACTTATGTGGTCATAGGTGAGCGGTGCCACGGCCATTTTCCTTCATATATTTTTTTTAAAGATTGCTGTTAGTATCAACTTTGAGTAAATTGTTGTGAAGTTTTCATAATTTTAACATTTACCATTATATGAAATGTGGGTGTAACTTTAATCCGATTTCAAACATTTTGTTTGTTTTTAAGTTCAATAATTATGCGGAGTTTGGTGGAAAAAATTAGATTCAGTAGTTACTTTACTCTTTAAATAACCTTTATATGGGATGTGGGCGTGGTTATTGTCCGATTTAAACAATTTTCAATAATTAGCTATGTTGTGCAAGGGTCAAAAACTGTGCTAAGTTTGGTAGAGCGGTTAATTAAATACACACACGTAATCGTAAGTGGGCGGAAATACACCCATGTTAAAATAATTTTTAATATTCTTATATTGTAGGTATAAATTTTGGGGAATAAGCTTCAGTGGTTACTAAGATATCGCATTTTATTTTATTTTTTGCAAACTACCGTTACATGGGAGGTAGGCGTGGTAACGGTTGCCCATTTTCAAAAGCGCATCCGCCCCCAGCTNATTGGAATGCTAAATTTTTGCTGCCAGTACATACGAATTCTGGGAAAACGCACACATCCCATTGCAATATGCATTCCAAAGAAATTTTTTATTTCTCCAGAACTAGTATGCAAACTCTCTCCAGTTTTTAAGACAGTGTACCTATTTGTACAACCAGCAGCATTTTCAAAAAAGTTGTCATCAAAATATCTCGTAAAATACTGTAGTGGAGTTTTAACCATACCGTCCTGTAAAATTTTAATGTTTTAAAAGTTAAATTTACTATAAATTCATCTTACACATTCTGTTGGGATAGCTGTTTCTTCTGCTCGGGGAGAAAACGGTTTCCGTTTCCATATAAGTCGACGGGAAGAAGTCTGTAAATTTTTTGTTAGGATGAATATTAATTTTTTATTTTACAAGAGCTGAACTAGACTTACTGGTCTGATTCCTTCTTCGTCAGTTGCATTTTTACCGATTTCCGAGAATTGCTTTTGGTGTTCATCATCTGGTTCGGAGTTTTCGCTGTCAGTGCTTTCACATGGCAAGTAATTTTTGTCCAGCACTTCGTCGTCACCACTAAAATCTTCCAAATCGGAATCTAGTAACGCGTTAAGAATGTCTTCTTCTGTCAATGTTTCTAAAAAAAAATTATAAATTTTCAATGAAACAAGACCCAATGCGCACAATTGATGCACTTCACTAAAATATGCTCCAAACTTCACTTTTTTCATTAATAAATTAAAAACTCTATGTATAATAATAAAATTTAATATTAGGTTAACTAATTAATGCATAATTCACTTTTATAACACCACTAATTAATTTTTAATAAATTTTACAACTTACTTGAGCGGCTCATTTTCACAAATGACGAAGTCACTATCGCCACGATGCGATTTGCGAGCTAGCGGCACTTTAACGGCCAGAACAATGTAAACAAACAATAAAGCGAATGAAACGCACAATTGATTCATGTGGGCCTCACCTGCGTACGCTAAATATCAACGAAAATACGACAATTTATACCAACCCGCACAATTGATGCATTAGGGTCTGAAAGGGATACATACATGCATATATAGTACTAGAAAACTATACATACATCAGTGTTGCCGCGAATCATTTTTAGTGGTCGCCAAATTCCTATAAAAAAGGGGCTAAAAAATAGCTAAAAAATGTCGTTGTGGTTAAAAATGGTAGCTAAAATTTTGGTGACAGGTAATAAGGTCAATTGACTTTATTTCCCACCCTGGTACGAAATAAAGTAAATTGACATTATTACCCTTTCAAAAGCGAAATAAAGTCAACAAAAATTTGGAAATAAAGTCATTGACGCCATTTCCTCATTGAAATAGCGTCAACAATGCTTAAAGTATGTCGATTCATAGAAAAAAATGTTGTTCTTACAATAAACATTGCCCCGTAAATGTTGTTTTTTAATAGATGAAAAAGGTTATTGCCAAATCCTCAGTGTTGTGATATTAATCCACACACTATCATGAACTACCACCAATTAATTTTATTAAAAGTCAAACCACAAGAACATACACGGTCAATTGACTTGATGAGCCATTTAACAAATTAAACATATTAGGGCCGTAAACTTATCTAATTTAAACTATTGTTAAATCGTTAATAGATAAGTTAACAGCCTTAACACTTTTACAGTATGTATGTATAAAAACCTAAGGAACATACAATACATATAGATATGTATATATATCAGTCTTTCTTAGTTTAAAAATTCGTCTCTTACATAAATGAAAAAAATTAGATCAAATTAAGTATATACAACTTTTTCATGCCAAGTATGAGTAAATTCTCCAAAGGGCTAAAAAAAGGGCTAGGGACAATTTTAAATGTATGTGGCCAAAAAAAGTATGTGGTAGCTAAATCTAGCCACCAAGGGGCTAAAACGGCAACACTGATATACATGCATGCATATATATATTCATATGTATGTATGTATAGGATCCTGTCACGATGCTCTCCACCACTATGGACCTCTACCCCCGTTTTCTCTGTAAACAAGAGTGAGTATTACTACTAAGGTTTAGCGGTTGGTGTTTTTTACTTTAACTGGAATGAATGAAAATTTTTTATAAAATTATTATTTAGTAAATACAAACTACAGGCGTCGCTGCGGGTTTGAGGTGCACTACCACTCTGTGCGACCTTCGATCCCTGGTCCGGGAAATTCCTAAATTAGAAAAAAAAATCTAACGGCGCACAGTGCGTAATTTCGGCGATTTAGGGGAAGGAAAATCATAGCTCCCACAATTTTGACTCTAGAATATATTTTTTTTAGTTATGTACTTCTAATAATATATATAATTACGCTTTCAAAGGATGTGGGTGATTCCATAAGTCTAATATTTTATATGGGCATTTCCAGGGGGGGTCTTTATAGTCAAAAATTAAATTAATATATTAAAATAATTAAATTAATTATATCTCTGTTAGGTATGGTCGAATCTGGGTTATTTTTTCCACGTATATTGGTTGCATGTGCAGGAATATTTTTGCAAAAAATTTACCCGTTAGGTGGCGCCGGGGTCGAAATATTTTGAAAGCCCGTATTTATAGACTGATTTTGTTAATATTTGCGATATGTATTAGATACATAGTAAGCAATATATTCACAAAAAAATATAAATATAATTATATAATTTGATTTCTAATATCTTCGCACCATTTTGGCTGCCAGTTTTCACTTTTGCATTAACTATAGTGTTTTACAAGAACTAAGTATACAAAAATCAAAACAAAAAAAAAGAAAACTTAAATTATTATTTGTGTTTCTTCACCATAAGGTCGATTTGATTTGATTTGAGATTTGTAGCTGTCATGCCTCAAAATAAGAAAAATCCCAATGACTAATTTTTTGTCACCAAAAATACACAAAAACCCGATCTTTTTTTCCCAAAGGTTGACTTTAAATCGACTTTTTTTAATTGTGCAATTTTGAGCAAATTCTTACTATTGATATACAGATGTCCAGTTAAAGGTTCCTGAAGAGATCCAAATGTCACACGCTGTCAAATAATTTATATCCTTATATGAAAAAAGCGAAATCCCATTTTTTTTAATCTAAAGGAGCGTAATTGATATGCAAGGTTGACGTCTAATATAATNATGTCCAGTTAAAGGTTCCTGAAGAGATCCAAATGTCACACGCTGTCAAATAATTTATATCCTTATATGAAAAAAGCGAAATCCCATTTTTTTTAATCTAAAGGAGCGTAATTGATATGCAAGGTTGACGTCTAATATAATAAATAATGTTTTTAATTAAGTTTACAATGTGTAAAATGCAAAGTATACCCAAGACTGCAGTCTCGTTATGAAATGAGACGGATACGACCACTTATTGATAAAGGCCGGAAAACTGGCAATTTTCGTTCGTCAAAACAGGCATGTTTGCACAAGCTCAGAATTCTTCCAGGTAATCTTCTAACAATTGGGGACCGATTTTCTATTACATCAGAGATCTATACGCACACATATCGTATCTGAACTTTTTTTTTAGCAACTTCGATTTTCGATTTTCCTTCCCCTAAATCACCCAAATTACGCACTGTGCGGCGGTCGCCCATCGGTAGGCAAAGGCAACCTTAGTACCGCATACATACATAGGTATCAATCGAAATGGGTTTGAAAATGTTTTATTTCTTAACTACATCTAGGAGGGTTGCTATCTGTTTAAAAAATCAAATTCAATTAGTATTATGAATTAAGGAAATTAGATAAAAGAAATATGTATTTATCGCAGTATGGGTGTCTGACGAAGTTGGTTTTAGAAGGTTTTAGTTTGGAAATATTTTGAAAAGTCGAATGTAATTAAACAATGCAGAAGTTAGGTGTGTATAATATTAAAATATGGTGAGTTGAGCGATCCTTACTTTAAGCATTTATATTTTGTGGGTTACACCTCGCTTTGAAGTGAGATACAAATTAGTTTATAAATAATAATAATAATAATAATAATAATTTGGAGCTTACACATATGTTAGTGTTTGGCCGAGCTCCTCCTACGATTTGTGGCGTGCGCCTTGATGTTGTTACACAAATGGGAAGGACCTACAGTTTTACGTCGACTCCGAACGGCGATTGCATTTTTATGTGAAGCTGTTTTTCATGGCAGAAATACACTCGGAGGTTTGCCATTGCCTGCCGAGGGGCGACCGCTGTTAAGAAACTCTTTTTTCTTTATTTGTACTGCGATGTTGCTTTGACCAGGGCTTGTACCCAGGCCCTGTGGAGTGGAAGCGCGCACTACATATCACTACACCAAAGAGTTATTAAAAGGTTGGTATCAAAAGTGTAATTTTGTTCAACTATACACAAGGTATATCAAATACTAAATAATACATGGATGCCAAACGAAAGAGTATTAAAAACTCTTTCGAAAACTTATAATATTTTTGAGATGTATGGAGAGGTTTGCCACCTGTTTAAAAATATTCAAATTATTTACTTATGAGCAGGGCCAAAAATGTTAAGCTTTTGCTAGGAATTGCTTATTCTGCTTATTCAGGGTTTCCAAGCTTAATTTTAACGATAATGCTTATTTTACTTATTTCAATGTCAAGAAATAAATTGCTATTATTTTGTGTGTGTGAATAGTAGTGTCCAAGGAGTTTTGACTTCTGATATTTCACAGCCTGCTGTCTCACTTATTCCTTCCGAAATAATAGAACGGGCATATATTTCTGTAAAAAAAAACAAACACACTTTAGCAAACCATAGTAGAAAACATAGAAACTTTTTAAGAACTCCATACTGCTTGAGAAAATTTGGCTCAATAAATTTTTTTTTACCATTTCTTGGGCGCTTTTTTATTCATCGAACAAAAAAAATGTTTGCAAATAATATCATGAAAATAGATTTGGTTTTTATCAACCCGTAACTTCAGTTACATTTCTGCTTGGGTACAAAAATTTTAAGCCAATGGTTCGTCTCTAAAGGTGTTAGATAGATAGATAGATAGATTGTTAGAGGCTATGCACTACGACCTTAGGTCTATTGTGCCCTCGGAGCTAATCACAACATATCGTCCAATCCTAATGCTCTGATGAATCCGAGCAGTTTCGAGAGAGGTAGAGAGTGTATATGCGTAACCTCGGGCCAAATCCTTCCCAGGTGTGTTAGCCTCGCATTCCAATAGGAGATGCCGTGGGGTTTCTGGTGTCACATCGCAGTACCGACACGAATCGCCTGCACTGATCCCCAGGTTATGCATATGGGCCCGCAGTCTGCAGTGCCCAGTTAGCAATCCTGCTAAGTCTCAGGTTAGTCTTTGGAAGAGTTATTGGTTCCCTAGATCTTTTGGGATTATATCCTCCAAGAAGTTCTTGCGCCTTACTTAGCCCAGGCGTGTTCTCCCAAAGTGCTTTTCTCAGGCCTCGCTCTTCTGCTCTTAACTCCTCCTTGATTGTATGAGGCCCCAATGCAAGGAATGGTTCAGGGCCTATAGGTCGAGTGGCTGCGACCTTCTTGCTAGTCTATCAGCCTCCTTGTTTCCCTGTATGCCTTTGTGGCCCGGGACCCACACCAGTTGTAGTGTGTTGTTTTACCCCAGGGTGTTTAATCTTGCTAAACATTCCCATACCACTCGTGATTTAATCTCACATGACGATATGGCTTTTAATGCAGCCTGACTGTCGCTGCAGATAACTATATGCTGCAGTCTTGCTTGTCTTTACAGAATTATTTCCGCACAAACACTTATGGCGTAAACCTCCGCTTGAAATATACTGGGGTAGTTATCCAGGGCGATGGATATCTTATCCCTAGGGCCAAATATTCCTGCTCCTATCCTTTCGTCGGTTTTTGAGCCATCTGTGACCCACCATTGGGTGTGAGCCCTGAAGGTGTTTTCTAAGATTGTCTCCTTCCAGGTCGCTTTGTTGCCTAGTTCGATCCTGAATCTCTTCTCAAAGATTGTCGTTGCACTCATGTCATCCCTGTTGAGCTGGGAGATAGGGATCTTAGATCTAATTTCATCTCCCAATCTGCTCGAGATCACTTTCCCTCTGCCAGTGCCCTCCTTCATGAAGTTGAGGAGGGCATTTTTGGCAATCTGTTCTACAACTATGTGCAGTGGCGTCAGGTCCAAAATGACTTCCAGGGCAGCGGTGGGGCAGGCTCGCATGGCACCCGTTAGACATGTGCACGCCAGCCGCTGGAGTTTGGAGAGCGATGCCCTCACTGTGTTAAAAGTGGTCCTCTCGGACCACGTCACCGCTCCATATGTAGCTATTGGCCTGACTATCATGGTGTACACCTTAGGATATAGGGGCTGCATCCCCATGATTTGCCGGCCAGTCTTCTTCACACCATTAGAGCCCGTGTGGCCTTTGGACTGAGTACTCAACGTGCTTTTTCCATGAGACTTTGGAGTCAAGAATGACCCCCCAGATATTTTACCTCATTGCACATTTCTAGCTCTATACCTCCCAGTTGATGTTGAGGCCCACCCTGCCGCAACATCTTTTCGTTGGGGTAAGTGCTCTTTGTACTATGTCACAGAGGGTGTTCTTAAATCTGCCCCTCGCTATGATTACTATATCATCCGCGTATTATGCCATTATTGGATAGTAACTCGAGTAATTCCTCTACTAATATGCTCCATAGGAGGGGGGACAAAAATCCCCCCTGAGGGCATCATTTAACTGTTCTCAGCTGTAAGATTTTGTTTCTNCTGGAGTTTGGAGAGCGATGCCCTCACTGTGTTAAAAGTGGTCCTCTCGGACCACGTCACCGCTCCATATGTAGCTATTGGCCTGACTATCATGGTGTACACCTTAGGATATAGGGGCTGCATCCCCATGATTTGCCGGCCAGTCTTCTTCACACCATTAGAGCCCGTGTGGCCTTTGGACTGAGTACTCAACGTGCTTTTTCCATGAGACTTTGGAGTCAAGAATGACCCCCCAGATATTTTACCTCATTGCACATTTCTAGCTCTATACCTCCCAGTTGATGTTGAGGCCCACCCTGCCGCAACATCTTTTCGTTGGGGTAAGTGCTCTTTGTACTATGTCACAGAGGGTGTTCTTAAATCTGCCCCTCGCTATGATTACTATATCATCCGCGTATTATGCCATTATTGGATAGTAACTCGAGTTATTCCTCCACTAATATGCTCCATAGGAGGGGGGACAAAAATCCCCCCTGAGGGCATCATTTAACTGTTCTCAGCTGTAAGATTTTGTTTCCTACTACCGTCTCTGCTAATCTGGTCCGTAGCATTGTTCAGATCTACCTTCGAATCGGGGCGGCTACGTTTCTCTTCTCTAGATTGCATTCCGTATGATAGTTGACAACTGGAACAGCGCAGTGTCCGTTGATCTACCAGCCCGATACGCATGTTGCCCATGGTGTAACGGTAATGACCCTAGGGTGGTGGTTCTGATACGATCGTCTAGAATTTTCTCCATCGCCTTTAGAGCAAACGATGATAGGCTGATCGGGCGAAAGGTGCCAATGCCAGACTTTCCCGCATAACATTGGTTAGGATCGGGGCTAGGAGATCCAGTTCTTTCTGGAGTAGGATCGGCCAAAGGCCGTCTACCCCAGGGGTCTTGTAGGGCTCGAACGAGTTAATAGCCCGTCGCACAGTTGACCAGGTGAACAGACGCCTTGCTATCCCCCAGTCCTCCGCAACGGGTCTATAGGAAACATCGCTGTCTTCTGCTACTGGAGGCAATGCTCCTGGGAAGTGGGTTGTAAGTAGAGCTACAGCCCTCTCTTCCTCACTTCGCGTGTAGCTTCCATCTGGTTGTTTTATTGCCATGTGGCTTTCAACTGTACCTCTAGCAGATGCTCTGTGTAATATGGCCGCTTCCGGAGTGGATCCCTTCACAGAATCTCCGAAATTATTTCTCTTGGCTTCGCGAATCTCTTTGTTGTAGGTGGTTAGGACAGAATAGTAGTCGTCCCAGTTCCCAGTCCGTTTTTCCCGGTTAAAGAGTTTTTTGACCTCTTTCCGGCGACCTGAGAGTTTGGAGTTCCACATAAGGATTGCTTATTGCCTCGTTTAAGCTGCCTACCTTTGCCTCCAGTTCCGCCCATCGCTTCGCCCTGTTCTCTAATTTTATGGTGCTTAGATTGATTTGTAAAAAGTTATGATAACTAACCCAGTCAGTCTTCCTAGGATTCCTACTGGGCGTACCTCTGTTCATAGAAGCCTCCAGGGGGAACTGTATGTTTCTGTGATCCGACATCGAGAGCTCCGAAGAAACTCTCCAGTCCGAGATCAAATCATCAGCCCAGCTTTTCCCGAGAGTAATATCTAGAACCTCCTCTCTTACCCTAGTTACAAACGTAGGCTTGCTACCCACATTGAAGATGCTAAGGTCTTTACTTAGTATAAATTCTAGTAATCTCTCACCTCTTCTGTTGGTGTCAGTGCTGCCCCACTGCACACTGTACGCGTTGGCATAGCACCCAATGACCAATGGGAGGCACCTCTTTTGGCTGTATTCTACCGGTGTCTTGATTTTTTCCGGTGGTATGGCAGAATCGCCTGCAAAGTAGGCCGATGGGACTATTGCAATTTTTTTCAATCCTTGAAATAAACTGAATATAAAAACATAAAGCTGTACACTAAGTTTTGTTGTTTTGGGAGCATATTTGCAAGCATATTTACCAATGTTTTAGTGTTCATCTAAGCGCTTAAATTGGAGTTTTTCTTGCTTATTTTCTTTGGCCCTGTTTAGAAAATTAAAAAATTCTGTTTCTTTAGCTTTATTGTGGAGGGTATACGTACGCAGGTTCCAAAGTTTCATTGTAAGTTTCTTTTTACGCATTTAATAATCAATTTCCAATTCAAAAGTTATATGCACCCATTTCCGTAGAATGGTAAACTGCTAGTTGTTAATCAGTAATGCAATGAACTTCTGACTAAAACCTGATTTTGCGATAATGCGTGCTTTGCAACGTCCCCGCATCACACGCATTGTTTGAAAATCAATCTCGTTTGATTTTTCCCGCAGTATCGTGCGAGAGATTGAGCAGTGAAGATATATATATCAGATATAAATTTCAAAATGTAAATGAAACAAAACTAACTTGTCAAAAAAATTTTAATATTTGTGTTTTAATTACCTCAAAGTTAGAAAAAGCCTCTCTTCAACGGATATAAGCGGATATAAAGAATAAAGTTTGTTGCGCTAATGATAACGGCACCCCGAAATTGTGCATATGGAAACTGTGCATACGAAATAATGCATATGAAAAAAACCGAAAAAATGCATACAAAAAAAACCGAAATAATGAATATATGCACAGTTTCGGTTGAAAACCGAAATAATGCATATGAAAAAAAACCGAAATAATGCATATATGCACAGTTTCGGTTGAAAACCGCAATAATGCATATTAGAAAAACCGAAATTATGCATATGCACTCTTTCGTTTGAAACCCGAAATAATGCATATATGCACAGTTTCGGTTGAAAACCGAAATAACGCCTATGAGAAAAACGAAGTAATGCATTCATGCACAGTTTCGGTTCAAAGCCGATATAATGCATATGACAAAAACCGAAGTAATGCATACATGCACAGTTTCGACTCAAAACCGAAGTAATGCATATGACAAAAACCGAAATAGTGCATACATGAAAACGAACTTATTTCTGAGTAGGCGGCCTTTGGCCGCGCTAAGGGATTATAACCCTTACTAAGTAGAACTCTCCTTTCTGTGTTGCCGGAAAAGAAGGGCGGAAGTATTTTTGCGCAGAATTTCTCTCTGCGTAGGCGGCTTTCAGCCGCGCTTAGGGATTAAAACTCTTACTAAGTAGGAGTAAATAAATCATATTAGAAAAAACGAAATTATGCATATGCACACTTTCGTTAGAAAACCGAAATAATGCATATAACAAAAACCGAAATAATGCGTGAATGCACAATTTCGGTTCAAAACCGAAATAATACAAATGGCACACACAGTTTCGGTTGAAACCCGAACTAATGCATATGAAAAACCCGAAGTAATGCATACATGCACAGTTTCGGTTGAAAGCCGAAATAATGCATATGAGAAAATACCGAAATTATGCATATGAAAAAAACGAAGTAATGCATACATGCACAGTTTCGTTTGAAAACCGAAATAATGCATATGGCAAAAACCGAAATAAAGCATACATGCACAGTTTCGGTTGGAACCGAAATAATGTCTAAATGCACAGTTTCCATATGCGCAATTTCGGTGCCCCAATGATAACATATATCTATATATATAATACGCGAAGGAATTTTTTTTCCAGGTCATCAGGTCTGCACCGTTCGTCCGATTTACAAAAATGAGGTGTCAAATTAAAGGGCTTGGGCTCAGTGTTGCCACTATTGGTCTTTGCCGACCAAAATTGGTCGCTTCTTTTTCATTTTGTAGGTTGGTAGGCAAAGTAAGATTTTGGTCGGATAGTTGAATTAAGTTTTTAAATTCTTAATTATAAAAACATATATTACAAACATCATTTTGCATTCAACTAATCCTGCCTTTAAAAATAAGAAACCTAATTGCTTTGGCCACTAATGGAGCCGATGTTATGGCTGGAGACTTGGGCGGGCTGAAAACATTATTGAGTGAAGAAACTGATTTATTTTATATAAAGTGAATATGCCACTCACTTCACTTTTGCTCAAGCTATGCTTGTAAAATATTGCCGAAAAGCATTGACACACTGTGCCGAGACATATATAGTTTCTATTCGAACAGTCCAAAGAGGATACATTAACTGAAGGAATTTCAGGGCACAATCTTGGGCATCTCAAACATGATGTCTTTCACTAGAAAGCGTTGTGTTCAGAATAGTTGAACAATGGGATAGTTGGAAACTTTATTTTATTTCCTGCTTTTACGAAGTAAACGGTATGCGATCTGCAGACCTGGCAGAAGAAATGTGTTGCAAAACCAAATGTTATTTTTTATTTCTATCGTATACATATAATGCTCATAATTAACAATCTTAACAAATAGTTCCAAGCTGAAAGCTCTCGTTTGCCATACTTATATGCAACTATCAAAGCACATTATCTTTTAATTTTGAGTAACTTTATTAAAAAAGATGCGATCAGTAACAATATTAATATTGATTTTATAAATGAAAATAATCATATTAAAGTCTGACATTTTTATTGGAACGAAAGATGAGATGTTTGTGAAAAGTAATGTCAATTGTTCTTGAAGTTAAAACCATTATATTAAAGTTCTACATAGAGTTGTTGGACTAAATAAATTTAAGATTTGATTTCAAGCGTGAAGATATAAAACTTTTACAAATAATATCTATAAATAAATTCTAAAGAAGATTTACAGATGTTACCTCTTTTGTTAAAGTTTCCCCATCTAATAGATTGCGATCCTGATATAATAACCTTGCAGTGGAATTTACTGAGGCTAATTGAGCTTGATATTTCAAGCGATCTGGATGTTGATATGTTTGGGAAAAAGTTTATTCTATTAAAAATGGAATGAATTAAAATAGGTCCATGCATCTCGTCAATGTCGTTTTTAATATAATTCATTAACTCATAGCTCTTCGGCTGCAGAACGCAAATTTTCAACGATTTCTTTGACAAAAACTAAACTTAAGATTGAAAGTATCAATAGCATGTTATGCAAGGAACTTGTAAACAAAAATGACCCGCACTATGTGTGGTCAGCTGCTAAAGATTTGCATGTGTAATTAATTGATTTAAATTTACTTTAAAGAAATTAATCAACCAAAAAATATTATATGATCTCATCTCTGTGCCTAAGACTGTACCTCCATTTATTTATTTCTTGTTTGTTTTAAAATGTACATAGTACATATACATATGTATGTATGTAAATGTTTTGTATTCGAAACATTTAATCTTAAATAAATGAATTGCATGCTTTCAGACTGCTTTTTTGTAATTAAAATTTATTTGGTAGTTTGTAAACGATTTCGGGTGGATTTGGGAAGAAAATTGGTAGGGGAAAAATTTGTTAGTGGCAACGCTTGGGCTGTAGATGTGTTATAAGGTTCTACTTTTTCGAAAAGAGTTGCCACTTGTTAAACAATTAAATTAAATTATTTACTAATCAGTGCCATTATAATCCGCACCATTTGTTAGATTTCCAAAAATGAGGATGCGACTGTAGAGTTGCCGTAAGGTTTAAACTTTTCGAAAAGAGTTGCCACCTGGTAATAAATTAAGCTCAAATTATTAAAAAAGTTAAATCAATTGTTACAATATGGTTATCTAACGGATTGGTGTAGGATGGTTGCCACATGTTTAAGAATTCTAGTTCAATTTTAAGTAAAAGAATTAGGTAAGTGAATAAGGTATCACTATATGGGTGTCAGACAAAAGAGGTTTAAGAAGGTAAAAGTTTTAAATTATCTTGGCTACTTGTTTGAAAAATTGAATTCAATTAATTTATACCCAAGTTATATGAAATATTAAAAATTGTTGTAAAATGAAAGAGTTTTAAGAAATATTTAGTTTGAAAATTTACAATATATTTGTTGCCATCAGTTTAAAAGGTTAAATTCAGATTATTGAATAAGTTAAACGAATTACAAAACGATTGTTATCAACCGAAACATTTCTGAACTATATTTACTAGGGTTATCACGTGTTTAAAAAATGTAATTCAACTTAATTCATCAGTTACTTGAAATATTTGTAACAATGTCTTACGAAAGATATTTCAGAAGATTTCGTTCGAAATTGTTTTTATTTATTTATTTATTTATTTGGTCTACAGAAAAATGTTTTCTTACAGACAAATGAGAATAGAACATTTAGATACATAGTAATTTATAATAATAATAATAATAATAATAACAGCATAAAATATCAGGTATGGTAGCTGGCGAGGCCTAGTCTTCAGTCTACTTTTGTGTGCGGCGGACGGAAAGACCTAGTTTCCGCTCCGCGCTGTGGACAGGCTGTTGATCAAGGTCGGTAAGGCCGGGTTTACGATCCATGTTCCCGAAGACATTACTTTGTATGTGTGGCAGGCGGAAAGCTCTGGTTTCCGCTCCGCGCTATGAACAAGCTGTTGAACATGGTCGGAAAGAACGAGTTTCCGATCCATGTTCCCGAAGTCATTACTTCGAGTGTGTGGCAGGCGGAAAGCTCTAGTTTCCGCTCCGCGCTGTGGACAAGCTTTTGATCATGGTCGGAAAGGCCGAGTTTCCGATCCATGCTCGTATTGTCTTACGCGGTCGCGAAAATATACGAAGCCGATTACAGTTGTACTAAGCAGTCATAGATATTGTGTAATTTATCATTCCCGGTTAAAGATATTAATTTATTTAGATACAAAAAAGCGATTTTCGTTTACCTCATAAACTGAACAGAAATACAGTTCACCAGCTGAACGATGAGGTGCAATGTAAGGGTTTACATGTTATTTATTCAAAATCTCAAGTAAGGTTTTCTCAATGGTAAAATAAGAGTCGGAGGTGTCAAAATAGTCGTAATGCTTATTAAAGTCCTGGCATAGGCAACGAAAAGCATCATGCATTTCAAAATTTGTTCTACAAATAGTTATCTTAATGGGCTTGTAATATCTAGAAGGCCTAAAGGAATACAAAACGTGATCTGGTTCAGTAGAAAGGGACTATTGACCATCCTGTTCAAGATCTTAATCATGAACAAAACCCCGAGCATCTCTCTACGGCTGTGCAGCGTTGGCAAATTTATGAGCTTCAAGCGGCTTTTGTACGGTGGGAGATTTAATGTCGAATCCCAAGGCAAATTATTTAATGCGAATAATAAGAATTGTTTCTGTACCGACTCGAGTCTGTCAGAGTGCGTTTGATATCTAGGGTTCCATACGACGGACCCGTATTCTAAGATCGGCCTGACTAGGGAGGTGAAGAGAGCTTTAGTGACATAAGGATCTCTGAATTCTATAGCCCAACGTTTGATGAAAGCCAAGACGCCCTTGGCTATATTAACACAAGAGTTTACATGGGACTTGAATTCAAGCTTAGAGTCCATGGTTACGCCTAGATCGATGAAATTAGTTACCTGATCAACACTATGTTCACAAATGCGGTAGCTATATGATTGAATGGGTTTTCTAGAGAAACACATAAACTTACACTTTTTCAAGTTAAGTGACATAGAATTTACTTCGCACCATTTAAACACATTACTAAGGTCCACCTGTAATTGTTTCCTGTCTCCTGGGGCACCAATGAACTTAAATAACTTAACGTTCGTCTGCGTACATTAAGCAATTCGTATACTTCAAAATATTTGGAAGATCGTTGATGAATAAAATAAACAGAAGGGGACCTTGAGGTACACCTGACGTCACATGAATTACACGAGATGAACATTTTTTAAAGATAACCCTCTGTTTCCTGCCAATGAAATAAGAAGAAAGCCAGCGCAGCAGGATTGGAGGGGAACCAATTTTATCAAGTTTGTATATTAGAGTTGAATGAGATACTTTATCAAAAGCCTTGCTGAAATCAGTGTAAATGACGTCAGTTTGATAATTACTTTTGAAACCATTGTTGTATTGTAGTGAATTCAAGAAGGTTTGATACAGTTGATTTACCTTTACAAAAGCCGTGTTGTGATACATCGATAACGGGTGTTGTGGAATAAGATAGTTCTTCCGTACCGATTTCTTCAAATAATTTATGAATGGCAGCTGTGTGCCCCCTATAATTCGCAATATTCGACCTGCTTCCATTTATATAAAGCGGCAAGATATACGACTCCTTCCACAAAGAGGGGAAAACTCCTTGCTTTAGAGAAGCATTGAAGATGTTTCTTAATGGCTTATATAGATAATCAGCACAACTTATTAGGACACAGGAGGGAATACCATCCGGGCCGCTTAGAAAAGAATTTTTTTAAATACTCAAATGAAGGAGAACATTGTCAGCGGAGATTGAAGGAATACGGATGTGGTCAAACTCTGGGAGTGGAAAAGGATAGCTAGAAGTTTTTTCATTTGGCTCGACAGAATAGTTCGATTCAAAATAAGTTGCAAACATATCAGCAATCATATCATCATCACTAAAAATAACATCATCCAATTTCAGTGTTGAGGGAAACCCATTTATTTTACGTTTTGAAGAGGTTGCCGCCTTTTCTGAAAGTCGAATTAAGTTTAATTATACATACGCAAATTATATGCAATTTTCAAATCTGGGTATCAAACAAACGAGTATTTACAAATCATTAGTTTGAATGTTTAGCATTTTTAAAGGGTGCTTGAAGAGGGTTGCCACCAGTTGAAAAAAAATCAAATTATTAAATAAGTTTAATAAGTTTAATTGATTGTCAAAATATGGGTATCAACCGAAATGAGTTTGAAAACAATTTATTTCTGAACTGTATTTCGGGGAGTTGCCACGTGTTAGACAAATCAATTTAAACCTAATTCATCTGTTAATTACAATACAACAAATAAACAATGCCAGACGAAAAAGATCTAAAATGATTTTAGCTTGAACATACCTTTAAAGAGGGTTGCCACCTGTTAAAAAAACGAACTTGTTTTACTTATACACAAGTTAAATGGAATATCGGAATATGAGTGTTAAACGAAGGAGTTTAAAAAAATTTAGTTTGATAATACTTTTAATTGGGTTGCTACCTATTTTTTGTTTAAGGTCATTAGATTTACACCGTTATTTCGAATTTCCAAAATGAGAACTCAAATTAAAGAACTGGGATTGTACATACAATTTACAACTTTTTAGCAGCATAGAGTGGTTGGAAATTTTATGAAAAGAAAAACCGACACCATGCGATACCTCTCTCCACTCAGAAATGTTTTTGTATGAATCTTATGGAAAATTTTTTGGGGGTTTGAAAAGTGTTTCAACCTGTTTAAAAAGCTAAATTTAATTTTGGCATTGAGCGCCATTCGGGTTCACTAGTCATGTATATTTTCTGATATGTAGTCGAATGTTTTTATCTGCATTCTTGTATACTCATGAAATTTAATTTTGTTTGCGCGCAGTTGTGGGTACAGATGATGAGATTCGCCAAAAATGAATTTTTCTTGATATATCACACACGTTGTTAATCTTTTACGTTTCTTTTCTCAATTTTTAAATATATTTAATTCAGGGACGGCAAATAATCATTATTTTTTAATTTTAACCAAAAAAATCAACAAGTTGTAATCGTCGTAAAAAAATTTTAACTATCTCGTTTTTGTGTTCGTACGTCCTACTGTAATTTACAATGATTTTTATTTCTCGAGTTTAACCAATAAAGATGAAAATAAAAATTTTTATTTGATTTTTATTTTTTCGCTCTAAGACAATGATTATTATTGAGTTTCAAAAAACTCAAAATCCATGCCTGCGTGATTTCCGACGTATCCTTTTCAAAGGTAGCGACACCCTAATAAAAGGAATAAGTCCCAAAATTTTAAGGTCAAAATTTCAGTTGGCTGCGTCTGTATTGCCTTTTAAATTTTTAAATATTTATTTTTTATTTTTTATATATACATATGTTACCGATTAACTTTGGATCACGTTAACCGATTTCTATAATTCTTTTTTTAGAGGAAAGGTGTTACCTCACAGGTGGTCCGATTTTAATTTGCTTTCAATTTATATGAGAATCGAAGTCGGTTTTTTTTTGCTTAAAAATTACTTGTATTTCAACATATTTGATTTTCGCACAAACAACAAAAAATTTAATCGATAATCGCATGAGGCTATTGCCTGAAAATTTTTAAAATGCACTTAGTGGCATTGTGCTACTATGATAGCACGGCCGAGTAATCATTGTCAACTTATGTACAGTAGTCGAAAAAATTATATCCGCACCAAATTTTCACAAATTTTAAAATATTATATTTGTTGTTATTTACTTTTGGTTAGTTTTTTATAGTTCATTCTTTAACAACATCCATATAAATACAAGTTTAAAGGCAGTGTCACAGATTGGGTATTTGCCAAAATTTGGTGCAAATCGTATCCCAATTGTGTGAACACCCAAAATATTTTTCTTTATCCCAATCACGAAAATTAATTCGTTGAAATTTTTCAATAGAACATCGCTGTATTCTACCAATCTTTTGACTACAAAAAAATGTTCCCAATGTTTTATTTTTTATTTTTGACCAATACACATTAGGTCAAATGATAACTTTTTCTGTGCGAAATTAATAGCAGCTAAAATATTGCATTTTTTTAATGTAAAAAGAACTACTAAGCAGCGCATTAAAATTATCTAAATTTACGTCAATTTTAAATGAAGCAAAATTTCTTTCGTATTTAAAATTAAATTTCCTGATGCTTCAGTCGACAGTTTTAATTTTTGATGATATATAAAACTTTATATCGTCTTCGGAAGTGTCTCTCGAAAATCTAGAGACAAAGATTTACTTCTTTGGCGGTAACACAACTAGTTTCCCTGTATCAGACTGGAAGGGGTTCAGTTACTGCGTTACTAGTTGAGGATAGTTGAGGAGTGGATTTTCTTAACAGATTGCAAGGTATCTAGGCATTTCAATGATTTAAACACATTTTCATCATGCTTAAATTTTTCTGACAGTACCGACAATTTTCTTCCTATTTCTGTAAAACCATTTCTGGTTTGCCTAAATTGCTTAAATAGCGTCCAGAACTATTCCTGTCAAACCAGCATATTTCAGATGATAAACACCATCACAAAGCCAGCACGATAAGTAGCGTTCAGAATCGCTTTTAACTTGACAAGTATCAAGATCGCACTTTATATTGAAAGATTTAATAACACTTAGTAATAAAAAGAAATAAAAGCTTTAAATATATGGAGCGAACAGTTTGAGTATCACTGTATTATGAAACTTAATAAACGCAACGCAAACAGCTGTGACAAGAATTACTAGAAGAAGTAAACAAAAGAGTAGAACAAATGTGGAAAACAAAACGATTTCAGTTAACTACAAAGGATACAACAACAATGATAGCAACAAATGACTCGGTAAGATTAGAATGTATGCTAGTGAAATTTAATTACATTAAAATANCAAATGACTCGGTAAGATTAGAATGTATGCTAGTGAAATTTAATTACATTTGGTTTAATATAAAACACAATAACTTTCACTTAGCTTCATTTATTTCATACTTAGATGCTCATAGAAACTTTTTATCACAACTTTAACTCAGAATTAGCACAATAAACTTAGCAAATAGAAAGCCAAAATCAGAGCACAATATAAGTAAAACCTCACAGCTTGACGTCTGACAAATGCAATATAATTTGTATACCTTTCACGAGCATGAAATGGTATTATAACTTTGGTCCGATGTTTGTAAGTACCAGAATAAGAAGGGATAGACCCACTAATATGTATACTTAAATGATCAGCACGTCGAGCTGAGTCGATTTAGCCATGTCCGTCTGTCCGTCTGTCTGTCTGTCTGTCTGTCCGTCTGGTTGTATGCAATCTAGTCTCTCAGTTTTCGAGATATCCGGATGAAATTTGGTAGGTGGGTGTATTTTTATCGGAACTGGAAGAATCAAACCACTATAACATACAGCTCCCATACAACTGATTGTTCAGATATGAGCTTTTTCGTTATAACTTCTCCATTTATGCAGCTAAGAACATGAAATTTTGCAGTACTTCCACCCATTATCAACAGAGAATCTAGCGTGAAAATTACAAAGATCGGGTCACTATAACCTATAGCTCCCGTAATACTTATTGTTCAGATATAAGATTTTTCGTTATAACTCCTCCATTTAAGTAGCTAGTAACTTGAAATTTTGAACTGTTGTCACTCATTATCAAAAGAATACTTTCAGAGAAAATGGCGAAGATCGGGTCGCTATAACCTATAGCCTCCATACAACTGATTGTTCAGATATGAGATTTTTTGCCATAACTTCTCCATTTATGCAGCTAGGAACATTAAAATTCTCACCGTTTTCAATCATTACTAACAGAATATTTACCGTACATATATCTCCCATTCAACTGATTATTCAGTTATGAGAATTTTCATTATGACTCCTCGATTTATGCAGCTAGGAACATGAAATTTTGCAATACTTCCAACGATTATCAACAAAATTCTTACAGTGAAAATAACAGAGATCGGGTCGCTTTTACATATAGCTCCCATACAACTGATTGTTCAGATATGAGATTCTTTGTTATAACTTCTAAACATATGCAGCTAGAAACATGATATTTCGCACTATTTTCACTCATTATCAACAGATAGTTTACAATCAAATTAACAAAGATCGGGTCACTATAACATATATCTCCCATACAACTGATTGTTCAGATATGGGGTTTTAATGTAAAACTAATTTATTTGGACAGCTAAAACCGATAATTTCGTAAGCTATTGTATAAATAATAACACAAAGTCTACTGAGAAAATTGTCAAAATCTATGCTGTATAATCTTAATCACTTGTACTACTGATTGTTCAGAAACCACTTTTTGCGATATATCTCCTTTATGTAGGAAGCTAAGCCCATTAAATTGTGTTACCGGTTTACATACCGATCGCACAGCAGTGAAGATTTTTTATATATGTAACTCATCTATCTAAGTGTGAATATATAATTTTTTTCAAATGCAGTAATCTGTTAAAATAAAGTCTTCAGATGTTCATGAAAGGTATGAAGCCTTCGGCATATGTAGCNCACAAAGTCTACTGAGAAAATTGTCAAAATCTATGCTGTATAATCTTAATAACTTGTACTACTGATTGTTCAGAAACCACTTTTTGCGATATATCTCCTTTATGTAGGAAGCTAAGCCCATTAAATGTGTTACCGGTTTACATACCGATCGCACAGCAGTGGAGATTTTTTATATATGTAACTCATCTATCTAAGTGTGCTGTGAATATATAAATTTTTTCAAATGCAGTAATCTGTTAAAATAAAGTCTTCAGATGTTCATGAAAGGTATGAAGCCTTCGGCATATGTAGGCGAAGACAGCACTGCTCTTACTTGTTTTTTTAAGTTGATCGCCATATTGGATCCGCGATTTTGAACTTTGAAAATCTGACATCAGACTCGTAACCAGNGTCCTAACACTTTAACAACCCCAAGAAAATACTGGTAATGAGCTTCAATCCTTGACAATGCGTAAATCGTTCAGTATCAACGTTTTAATTTTAATATTCTCTTTTCGAAAGCATATTTTCGGGAACTATGCCTATTCTAACTGTCCAAGACAGGTATGTAATTACGGGAATGTTCCCCAATAATAAATACCAGAGTAATTACATATGAAAACCACATTTTAGCTGCATTTTAACATATCACGAAAATAAAAAATTTAGAACATCAACAGTTTTATAAAAAAACGATCAGCGCGACCTCTAAAAAAACGTTTTTTTTTCAAAATAAAAAATACGTGTCTCTTTTTTATCCCAAATAACAATATTTTGATGTAGCGTTTATGAATTTCCAAAAGGAGTGTTTTTTGAACCACTTTAATATATATCTTACTATATATGAGTATACTATCTTATAATCTATATCTTACAATATATATATTTACAAAGGTCCTAACCAACATTTTTTTTATTTTACAGGAGCAGCAAAAAACAGTGCAAAAATCAAATCATGCATACATACTTATAGAGCGTTTTAAAAAGTGGCATAACTCCGTTGTTTTTGGTCCTAACACTTTAACAACCCCAAGAAAATACTGGTAATGAGCTTCAATCCTTGACAATGCGTAAATCGTTCAGTATCAACGTTTTAATTTTAATATTCTCTTTTCGAAAGCATATTTTCGGGAACTATGCCTATTCTAACTGTCCAAGACAGGTATGTAATTACGGGAATGTTCCCCAATAATAAATACCAGAGTAATTACATATGAAAACCACATTTTAGCTGCATTTTAACATATCACGAAAATAAAAAAATTTAGAACATCAACAGTTTTATAAAAAAACGATCAGCGCGACCTCTAAAAAAACGTTTTTTTTTTTCAAAACAAAAAATACGTGTCTCTTTTTTATCCCAAATAACAATATTTTGATGTAGCGTTTATGAATTTCCAAAAGGAGTGTTTTTTGAACCACTTTAATATATATCTTACTATATACGAGTATACTATCTTATAATCTATATCTTACAATATATATATTTACAAAGGTCCTAACCAACATTTTTTTTATTTTACAGGAGCAGCAAAAAACAGTGCAAAAATCAAATCATGCATACATACTTATAGAGCGTTTTAAAAAGTGGCATAACTCCGTTGTTTTTGGTCCTAACACTTTAACAACCCCAAGAAAATACTGGTAATGAGCTTCAATCCTTGACAATGCGTAAATCGTTCAGTATCAACGTTTTAATTTTAATATTCTCTTTTCGAAAGCATATTTTCGGGAACTATGCCTATTCTAACTGTCCAAGACAGGTATGTAATTACGGGAATGTTCCCCAATAATAAATACCAGAGTAATTACATATGAAAACCACATTTTAGCTGCATTTTAACATATCACGAAAATAAAAAAATTTAGAACATCAACAGTTTTATAAAAAAACGATCAGCGCGACCTCTAAAAAAACGTTTTTTTTTTTTCAAAACAAAAAATACGCGTCTCTTTTTTGTCCCAAATAACAATATTTTGATGTAGCGTTTATGAATTTCCAAAAGGAGTTTTTTTTGAACCACTTTAATATATATCTTACTATATATGAGTATACTATCTTATAATCTATATCTTACAATATATATATTTACAAAGGTCCTAACCAACATTTTTTTTATTTTACAGGAGCAGCAAAAAACAGTGCAAAAATCAAATCATGCATACATACTTATAGAGCGTTTTAAAAAGTGGCATAACTCCGTTGTTTTTGGTCCTAACACTTTAAAATTTTTAGTGAAGGTGTATTTTGATATATCCTACCAAAGTCTGTGAAAAACGCAGTTCCGAAAAAGTGTTGGTTAGGGCCTTTGTGAATTAAGGTGACGATATATAGATATAATACGCGACTGCATTTTGCTAAACGTCATCAGATCCGACCCGTTCTTTCGAATTTCAAAAAATTTGTCAAATGAAGGAGCTTGCACTGTAAACTCGGTTTTATTTTTTAAACTAAGAACTTTTTTAGCGGTTCAGGGTCATTCAAAATCTGATGAAATGAAAAAACGACCTCATGAGGTCCCACACTCCTCACTCAGATCTAGATCACGGATTGCTCATAGCTCTGACTACCATTTGGAATATTTTTAAGTTGCCATCTGTTTAAAAAGTCAAGTTAAATTTTGGCGTTTTAACACCTTTCGGGTTCACTAGTTACTATTATAATTATATTGTTATAACTTTTAGATATCAATTTTCAAATAAAGACTTAAAATGGAATAATTCCGTTTTTACGTGAAACCCAATACATACAAATGTACCTATTTATATGATTTTATGTATATTAGTCTATATGATATAGTTTAATTGTATTAATTTTGCAATTGAATCCTATTTCCTCAACAAACACAATGGACGGATCCTTCTAACAAAAACTAAATAATAGGATGTAGTGTACATATATCCTACATACAAAAACACATACGTACATATATGTATGTAGGTATTAGGGATGCTAATTTTTCAGCTTTTTCCGATCCTGGGATTTTCGAGATGCCGAGATCCCAGGATCCCGGGATTAGTCCCAGGATTTAGATATTCATTACTTTTCAACAACTTAAATCGAAAAAATTGCGTCTATATTGTTTGAGAAGCTCTCCTACCATGAAATAAATACTGAATAAATGGGTTTGAAACCTACTTTTTTATTTAAAGCGGCGTTTTTATTTTTGCTCTCTGAATGAATATTTTTTTTTTTTGGGAAGTCCATTAAATACTCCAATAAAACTTTGGTGTTTTTTTTGAGTAAAAACGCGATTTTTCTTGGGTTTTACTGCTTTTTCTAATTCAAAACTTGGCAACACTGCTTACCAGCCCTTCTGCACCATAAACTCGAATATGTTTAAATTCTACAGGATTTCCTCATTACTGTGATACGCATACTTCTTCTTTTCTCTTTTAAGTCATTTTTGAATTACTGACGTCGAAGTGAAAAACTAAAAACGCAATTTTACTACATTTGCCCCATGGTTTCGCGAATATATATATTGATATTTGTGTTTAAAATTTACTATCGCGCAGTGTTATATGTATAATGAGCTAGCCATTCATAAAAAATTTTAATTAGTAAATAAAAAATAATATAGCCAATACTGGTCAAAAAAAGGTGTTTCTATTATTGCCATCAGTGCAAATTACGAATCCCGAAAACCCCGGGATTACTTGCCAAGAATCCCGGGATTTTCGGGACCTCAAAAAGGCCGGGATCCCGGGATTAACATCCCTATTAGGTATGCGCACAATGACGCAACGAACACCACGAATAACTACAAAAGTAACAACGAAACAATGTACAGAGGATACAACCGGATATACAAACAATGTGATACATTGAACAATGAAACAAAAAAGATTGTATAATAAAAAAATTACAACAAAACACAATACGAGGATATACAATATGGTTAAGAATGTGCGTGTGGATATGTTTGCTGCAAACAATAAATATGTGCACTATTTAAGCTATGAATACAATACAAAAGTGTGTTGGATTTTTTAAATGTAATTGTTTCCCCTTGGGATCATTGAGTGCAGGGCAAACTTACTGACAGTAAAACTGCATAATAAATAAAAATAAAGATTAAAGTGAATAGCTGGTTATTCCACACATAATGGTGCTTGTAACAATCAATAGATGGTCTGCGGAAAGAGACTCCCAAATAATTTGGTTAATTTATAATCGAATGTTATAAAGGCTTTAATTTGCTAAAATTTTGTTCGCATGTATGCATATGTGTATATGTATATGTATGTATTTGTAAATTTACACTTGCATATATAAGCATTAAGACGCCCTACGAAGAAAAGCTCCTGCTGCCTCTGCGGACTATAAAATTTGCTATTTTTATTCATAAGGTTAAATATGCTGTATATATATCTCTAAAATCCATGCAAAGCTTTCCAGAGTACTCACGAAGCAAATAAAGATTCGATTTAAATTAACTACATACGTAACCCCATGATAAAAACATAACAAGGTAAAACCATTGAGAGGCAGTCTGACGTTTGCCAACAATATAATTTTAAAATCAAAACTCAAACTCACACACACATTCTCATTTTCAATCTCAAACAACAACAATTCCCAGCAAACATTTGGAGTCATAAATGAGTCTTTAAGGAGTCCTATTTCGGAGCTATTACGCTCATAATGAGCTCATTTAAGAGTCCGATATGAGTGTGTTTCCCTTCCTACGAATGTCGACTTATATGAGCTTAAATTCATACATCAAATGAACCTCAATATGAGTCATATTGGACTCTTATTGGCCTCATATACGGCTCATTTTGGACTCTTTTAAAACAAGTTTTGGCCTCATATATGACTCTTTTTGAGACCCTTATCGGCCTCATAAATTGCTACATTCGGACTCTTATTTTAGATTGCTCTTTGAGTCTTATTCAACTCACTATATGTGCAAAGGCATTCCGCAAAAAGTCCTTGCAAATAACATACATACATACTTACATGCATATACACATTCCAACATGCATTCAATAGCAGCAGCTGAAGCTAAATTTTGTTCATTTTTTGTTTTCTAATTACTTTCAATTTCTGTATAAACAAGTTTAGATATAAATTTCAAATCTTTATTGTTTTTATATTGGCACAAGGTGCTGGCTCATAACTTGGCTCATATATGAATCCTAAAAGATTCATATAAGAGTAAGAAATTTTTTGTTTTTAAAACTCATATTTCTTACCTACCTAGGACACCTTTCGGACTCATATATTCTGAACGCTCAGAATATGTTTGCGGGGTTGTGAACAATTTAATTTTTTTATTTTCAATTTTATATGATTTTAAAATGTTGGCAAACGTCAGAAAAAAATCATGGCCGACGAAATGAGAGAATGAATTTACCTTGTAATGTTTTTATCATGCGTAACCCTTTGTATAGGATTTTTGATAATTGTTCGTAGTTTCCAAAACTACCTTCAGTGATACATCAAAACAGGGACCGCGATCATTATAACAAAAATAATTTATATCAGCATTTAATCAATATTTTAAGATTTTAATTTTTGCCTTAAAAACAATAATTATTATTGATTTTTTTTCGCCCAACGGAAATAATTATTATTTGATTTTTAATTTATTGATCACAAATAACGATTGTTGTTCGACTTTTATTTTTTCATAATAATTATTATTGAATTTTTTTTTTACCGGACGCGCCTACCTCGTAAAAATTGTTTGCTCTATTCATTCTTCCTGCTTTTGATGATAAGCATACATACATATACGAGGTATTCATTTAAATCTGTAACATATATTTATATATCTATATACAAATACGTATACGAGGTTGAGTGGCTTTCGTTTTTGTAGTTAACAGTGTTATATATACCTCAAGTTAATGTATCTTACCGATTTAAAGGAAAATTTCATATACATACAATCATACATATGTATATACAAATCAATATAAATTTATACATATGAATATATCTATGAGATTTTCTTTTAAATCTGTTATATACATAGACAATTGAAGTGTGTATAAAATTGTTAATGACAAAACAAAAGTACTCAACATTGCAGACGCCATATAAGAAAAACTGAATTGTTACGAAATATTAATAAAGTGGCAGCACTATGCACCATTTTACACACTCTCGTTTCAGTTCGAAAACATTGTTTATTTGTTTTTTTTTTAACAAAATAAAAACGTGTGCTTGTTGAATAAATTTTTTAATTAATATATTTAACTATTGTTTTAAAGGTGAATATTGGTGATTTAGTGCAGTTTTTACTATGCAATCGCTCATAAAAAGCGCAATATTCCAAAAAGTGTTTTGCAAATAACTTTTAATAAACAGTAATAATATTAACCTTCCGCCTGCCAATACTGGGATAAAAACGCGCCGATTGGCACACCTCCCGACATGTTTGGACATTTTTTTTTTGCAAGTTGTGCCTTAAACTGGAGAATTACCGAGTTACTTTTTATATGCACACCGGCTATACACTAGGTAAACATTACACAAAATTATCAAAGGTGCAATAATGCCATAATGGCTTTATTTCACTTTAACAGAGCGTAATAAGAATGTGTATAAAGCTAACGAAACAAAATGAAAAAAATGTCGCATATACCCATGAATTTGCCGTTTTATGCCATTAATTAGTTGTGGAAAAAATAATTTTGTCGTTCTTGTATTTTTTTAGATATAACTAACAGATAAAAGACCAGGTTTTCTATCAAAATTTGCCATTTTTTTGCCTTTCCTAGATGAACTAGTTTTTTTTTTGAAAAAAAATAAAAATTTCTTTTAAATTAAAAAAAAAACATTGGCAATTTTTTTTTCAATGTTCAATAATCTTTAGAAGAAAAGAATAATAATAAAATAGAAGGGCAAAACCGGTTGCTTTATGTACCACTTTGAAATTTAAACCAACAATAATCACCATGGTTAAAATCAGGGTTCGGAAATATTCATATATGAATGTTCGCGTACATACATTTACGATTTTATACGCGAAGGTGAACATATCAAATATTCTGTATTGATTCTCCTTCGCGAACGAGAAGCATAAAACCAGTCCAGATAGTTCGCGTTCGCGAATTTTAAGCCCAAAATACAATAACGCAGTGGCAGTGGCAGCGGCAGCGGCAGTTTTTCGAAATCAGCTGATTTTTAGAAAGTGTGGTGATCAATGGAGCGACTCACAATACAGCAGTGGCAGCTAGCAGTACTGCTCAGTTTAGCCCAAATTCTAAAGTCACTGCCACTGCCTTCATCGCAGCAAACTTCGCATGTTGAATTTGACATAAATGAAACGCAGCCAACTTCTGTTTATGTCACTGAAGCCTAAAAGCTGTAAACAAACAAAAGGTAATGTCAAAAAAAAGCAGTCACTGACAACGCCGTATTGTGTTTGCTGCGGCAGTGATTGTCAATATTGGCAGTAACAGCTGATTTTAAAAACTGTCACTGCCACTGCCACTGCGCTATTGTATTCTGGGCTTTAAGGCCTGTATGCTGCTCTTAAGAAAAGCTAAAACTCCATATAAAATGACGTACAAGAAATGGCTAAGAAATTATCATGAGTCAAATTTCCTTAAGGCAGTACGCAGTTCTTAAGGAATTTGCTACGCTTTCTACCACGGTTTTCTAAAGTTTTTTGTGAAAAAAGAGCACAAGGCAACCCAGGTTTCCAACGGAAATATATGACCGTTCCATTATTTATTGAGCAGAGAGTGAGGCAACAGGCTGTGGAATATCAAAAATGTCAAAATTCCTTGGGCACATGCACACACACACACACACGAAATAATGGCAATTTTTGAAGTGAAACTTCTTACACGAGTTCGGAGATGGTTGCGTTAAATATTTAACACCAAGTCATAAAATCTGTACCGTTCGTTGGATTTGCAAAAATGAGGTGTCACATGAAAGGCCTCGTCCTTCCAGTGTGCAACAAAGCTTTAGTTCATGAAAGGAGTTGCCACATGTTAGAAAATCTAATTCAAAATTTCTCTGCCGCAGAGGGTTGAGTTAAATATTTAACACCCAGTTATAAAATCTATATCGTTCGTTCGATGTTCAAAAACGAGGTGTCGCATGAAAGTCCTCGTCCTTCGGGTATGCAACATAGCTTTAGTTCCATGAAAGAAGTTGCCACATGTTAGGCAATCAAATTCAAAATTTCTCTGCTACAGAGGGTTACGTTAAATATTTAACACCGGGTCATAAAATCTGTATCGTTCCTTCGATTTTAAAGGATGAGGTGTCAAATGAAAGGGCTCGACCTGTAGATGTGTAATATGATTTTAGTTTTTTAAAGGGTGGCCATATATACGAAAACCATATTCAAATTATTAAAATAAATAAAGTATAAGTAAAGATGAAGATGAAGATGAAGATGAAGATGAAGATGAAGATGAAGATGAAGATGAAGA
>NW_016158474.1:73159-79111 GCF_001687245.7 Rhagoletis zephyria
GATGATGATGAAGATGAAGATGAAGATGAAGATGAAGATGAAGATAATGATGATGATGATGATGATGATGATGATGATTATGGTGATGATGATGATGATGATGATGATGATGATGAAGATGAAGACAAAGGTAAGTGGACTGTTAGACCTGTAATTCTCGCAGGAGATTTCAACGTCAACTTTTTCACTGGAAATGGTTAATGGTGGAAATGATCCAACAAACAAAGGAGCGGCTACCATTTATGCGAGTTTTTCCAGAAATATTAATAATATTGAAATAAAACATTTCATATCTTACTTTAGTTACCACAATCTTCTATTTAACATTTTAGATATGTATGTTTTCTCAGCCACAAATAATAATTAAACTTTGCAGTTGGTTATAAAAAAAATAGAAAAGTAAAGGTCGTTAAAAAAATTTTAAATAAATATGTTTTTTATATATTAGAAAATATGTACATGTGTATGTATATCGCACATTTCTTTCCTTCTGGCATTTTCTCAATTAAGTTTCACTCTTCCGCGTGTAGGGACTACACGCACTGAGTTTTTTCTTGACCGTTTTCTTAGGGTTGCCAGATTTTTTATGCGCGAAATCAGTACGTTAGACTTTTTCATGCTAAAAAAATCAGTACTTTTCAGTAATTATGAATGTAAGTAACAGATACTATTTTAAAACGCCAGAGTACTTGTTTTTAACAATGAGNATCAGTACGTTAGACTTTTTCATGCTAAAAAAATCAGTACTTTTCAGTAATTATGAATGTAAGTAACAGATACTATTTTAAAACGCCAGAGTACTTGTTTTATATTATGACATTTTTNATCAGTACTTTTCAGTAATTATGAATGTAAGTAACAGATACTATTTTAAAACGCCAGAGTACTTGTTTTTAACAATGAGGTTGTTCACACTTGCTTGGTTATAAGGCTATCTGGTTAAAAATTATTATTCTGTAGTGTATTTGGTTGTTGTAAACTGAATAAAAATTATAACCACAGAACCAGATAACCTGATAACCAGGCAAGTGTGAATAACCTCAGTATTTTAGGATCTAAATAAAATATAGTTCATAAAAAATAAAAGTGTTATTAATTTTAACAAAGTGTACACAACATTGTACACAGGAGCCAAAAGTTATTTTATATTTATGACATTTTTAAATAACAATAATGACATCATTTCCAGTTTCAGTTGCTTCGTTTGAGTGTGGTATTAAAAAACAAAATTACATATTTTTCAAACTGTGGAAAATACTTAAGGACTTCATCTCTATTTCCTCATGACTTAAATTAATTTGTTCAAGTAGGCAGATACTTTTTTTTATGTCTTGTATGCAAAACTCTTTTACAATGTCAGAAAATTGAGAAAAAAGAATTGTAAGTTATAAGCAAAAGCCATTCGAATATTCAAGTTTGTTGAAAAAATTTGTTGTCGACTCCACCATATTATCGCAATATTTTGTTGTATTAATTTCTTGGGCATATCAAACATTTTCTGAAACACGTGAACTATAATTAAATTATTTTCTTCTTATTTTTTACAGTACAGTTTAAAGAAGTTCCAACGTTGTGTAAAAACCTTAAGAAAATCCTAAAGTATTTTGTTTTAATTGAAAATTCAGTACAAATCAGTACAAATTTTGAAAAATCAGGGCACTAGCGTACTGATTGAATGAATGGNACAAATCAGTACAAATTTTGAAAAATCAGGGCATTAGCGTACTGATTGAATGAATGGATAAAATCAGTACAAGAGTTGAAAAATCAGTACTGTACTGATAAAATCAGTACGTCTGGCAACCGTACCGTTTTCTTGTGAGCTGCATACAGGGCATTAGGTAGAAAAAATTTCCGCTGTTGTTCGCAAATACGTGTATGTATTGGTACTTCTTAATGTCAAAATGATGTGTTTTTTTGTAATATGAATTCGCCTGGTTTACAACAAACACATCATTTTGACATTAGGCAGTACCGCGGCGAATATCTAAATTCGCCAGTAACCCAGTAACATGAACCAACTAATAAGTAAATTTCTGAGCCTTTTTGACATCTGCCTAAGAATGAAAACAAACAAAGAAAACGAAAAAGGCGCGGTGATTGAGTGTGATTAAATTGGTATTTATTATAAAATATACAAAGTGAAACTTGATGACAATTAGCAAAACAGTGCATAAAATCATCATAAAATCACAAAGCACTTCATTCTATATGATAAATTTGTAATAAATCAAAATTAAAATGAAAACCGCTCATAAAACACATCAAATTGCTAAAAAAAAGCCATCCCGAAGCGATAGATGACGATGTAAACAAAAGGGAAAAACATCAAAAACGCTAAGAAAACTTTTTTCTGAAATTCGATTACAAACACAACGACGGCGGATTTGGTTCATGACCCAGTAACAACCACCTTGTACATATTCGCATTGCAGCTTGCGTTCATATACCCTGCAGGGAAACCGCGGACTAGTGAATCAAATTTCTAGTTCCGTACTAGGTCTTTATCGCCAAAAACGAACTAGTCCGATAGGAACTAGATCCCCACCAGTCCAAAATCGGCGAAAAGTGGTACTTTTAAAAAACTAATTTTTTCAGTTTTTTTCACTAGAAATCTATATCTAAAGTGACGAATTTAGAAATAGTTCGGAACTATAGAAAAAGGAATGCAGAACGAACTAGATCTTATTTGTCGAATTTAGAACCAGTTCGGAACTATCGAAAAGGGACGCAGCGGGGGGCTTGTTTACTTTACATAGATATGTGTTCGGCGGCTTTTTCGTTCAAATACGCTTCTATTCTGTGCTTCGCAGATGCTTTTTCATAGCTTGGTAATACAAAACTAAAATTTGTGTTAACATTTCAACATCTTAGGACCGTCTGGAATATAAGAAATAACAGCGAGCACCTCTGCAAACTCAGCTACAGCTAAAGGTATGTAAACGTACATTTCTTCATTCAAACGAATTTAATTTCAAATTAAAAACACATTTCTTCCAAAATAACTTAAAATCGTGCCACGGTTGAACCTAAAAGATTGAAAAATCATGATACTTTTTTCTTTCGTCTGTCGATTTTAGAACTGGTTCGGAACTATAGAAAAAGGGATGCAGCGGGGGGCAATTGACACTTCCTAGGACATCGCCATGTTAAATTCGCCAGTTGCTTGCATGCAAAAGAGATTTATCGCGAACCAGTACTGGGTCTAAATGTACTAGAAGCGCACCAGTTCAGAACTAGAGATTTTCCCCACAGGGTATGTATGAATCTATAAGTGGCAGCGATGCACTTTTACTCTTTTCCTCTTTTTACTCTTTACACCGTTCACCCGATCTTCTAAAATGAGGTGTCAAATGAAAGGGCTTGGCCTCTAGATGTGCAGTAAGGATATATTTTTTTGATAGGGTTGCCTCCTGCGTTTAAAATTATGATATTTACACCGTTCTTTCGATTTTCAAAAATCAAGTATCAAATGTAGTAAGTACGGATATATATTTTCAATAGGGTTTCCACCTGCTTTTAAAATTATGATATCTACACCGTTCTCCCGATTTTCAAAAAAGAGGTATCAAATGAAAAGGTTAGGCCTCTATATGTAAAATAAGTTTTTTTTTAAATATTGTTTGAAATTTCATATTAAAGAAATATTTATTTCTACGCTTACATTTATGTGTTCGTAAATATGTATATGAGTATGTATGTAATAATAATAATAGATTGGCGCTTACACATATGTTAGTGTTTGGCCAAGCTTCTCCTCCGATTTGTGGCGTGCGCCTTGATGTTGTCACACAAAGCGGAGGGACCTACAGTTTTACGCCGACTCCGAACGGCGATTGTATTTTTATGAGAAGCTGTTTTTCATGGCAGAAATACACTCGGAGGTTTGCCATTGCCTGCCGAGGGACGACCGCTGTGAAGAAAAAACCTTTTTTTCTATATTTTTGCGCTGTTGCTTTGACCAGGGTTTGAACCCAGTAGAGATGGGCGATCCCGTGACTTTTGAGGAACAACGTTATTTGTGACTGTGACTTTGCAGTCACAGTGATTTTCATCCGTGACTGTGACAAAAACAATGCCAAAAGCAGTTGTAAACGGAAATCTTGTACCGAGTGAACTAAGGGCATTATTTATTTATTTGGCATCACTGACTATTTTCGTCGTTTGTTTTGGTCATTCACACTCGTTTTTAATGATGTGAAATTCTAATATCAAACAACATTAATCAGATTTTGGTCTTAAATAACAGGTCGCAGATTCTCCATATGTCACTGCTATTTTATCACAGTCACAGTTCGTAGTAGTGACTGTAACTGTTAAGTTGATGCCAGATAAAACAGTTTTTTACTGCTTTTTTACTCGTCAAAATTGCTGTGGATTTTATATATTTAGCTTTAAAGATATCAACAATGTAATTCAATTTTATGTTTCTGCATGAAATATCGAATTTGGACGAAACAAAATAAATATTAAACCGACTGATTGTCAACGCGAGCAAAAAGATGGGTGTTGGCCATTTTTTCGCTTTGTTCTGCAGCTGCAACGATCTATGTGGCATGCTTTGTGCATTTTCATACAATTCATCTTATCTGCTATTGGGGAAGGCGCAATCGCGCCATCCTACTATAAAAACATCATTGCGACATTGCGACGGTTCCTTTGTCACAGTATGTCACGGTGACTTTTTGGAAGTTGTCACAGCAGTTACCCGTGACTTTTGAGTAACCCTGACAAAGTCACAGGTACGCAAATATCTGCCACCTCTAGAACCCAGGCGTTGCGGAGTGGAAGCGCGCACTGCTTACCACTACATCACAGCGAGTATGTATGTATATACATGAAATTAATTAAATTAAAGCTCATAAAGATAATTTATAGTTTACGTACATAATATGTATATTTATTCAATTCTGCACTAAAATTTGTATATGAATATACATATGTATGTAAAAAGAGCTGATAAAAACAAATAGTTTTGCTTAGTTGCTACCTTCAACATCTAGTGTTGAAAAATGTAGGAGCTCAAAGTTTAATTTTGTAATTAATAAATTTGACAACGATTTCTTTGAAAGTTTTGTACGAAGTTTAGTTAATATTGTTGAAAGTGCACTAAAAGCTCTTTCAACAGAAACTTGTGTTGCAGGTATGGCTACCCTGCCTGCCATTGCGACTGTTGGAGCGCCGCGAGCAAAAAGGCATACTAATGATTTTCATAGGGGATGAATTGGCAGACTATCTCATCAACTGGTATGATGCTACTAGTATTTCTACTAGTAGATGCTGATGCATAGCCTGACTATTGACATCTCGTAGGACATCGCAATGTTAAAAATACCAGTCGCTAACATTGAAAAAGGATAGAACGTGAACTAGTTGGGGTGAAACGCAAACTGGTAGAATTCTAGTTCACAACTAGTAGCTTTCCCTGCAGGGTAGTACAACTTCTATTAATTGTTACATATCGGCATAATTCCGATATAATTTCCGACAGGAGTCCAAAATATTGCTGTCAAATGGCTCCATTTCCCTATCGCAAAGTTTAGCTAGTCTTATGAATTATCTTTATTGGTTTTAACTTAATTTCATGTACATACATATATACTTACAGACATATTTACGATAAATGTAAGTGCCGAAATAAATATTTCTTTAATATGAAATTACAAACAATATTTAAAAAAATAAAACCTTATTTTACATATAGAGGCCTAACCTTTTCACTTGACACCTCTTTTTTAAAAATCGGAAAAACGGTGTAAGTATCATAATTTTAAGCGAAGGTGGCAACCTATTAAAAAAATATATCCTTACTGCACATCTAGAGGCGAAGCCCTTTCATTTGACACCTCATTTTTGAAAATCTAATGAACGGTGCAAATATTATGATATTAACAAAATTGCCTTCGCATAGAATAGTATCTCTAACCAACTTTCCGCGAATATTTGCCGAAG
>NW_016158474.1:79136-83018 GCF_001687245.7 Rhagoletis zephyria
TAGAGATGGGCGATCCCGTGACTTTTGAGGAACAACGTTATTTGTGACTGTGACTTTGCAGTCACAGTGATTTTCATCCGTGACTGTGACAAAAACAATGCCAAAAGCAGTTGTAAACGGAAATCTTGTACCGAGTGAACTAAGGGCATTATTTATTTATTTGGCATCACTGACTATTTTCGTCGTTTGTTTTGGTCATTCACACTCGTTTTTAATGATGTGAAATTCTAATATCAAACAACATTAATCAGATTTTGGTCTTAAATAACAGGTCGCAGATTCTCCATATGTCACTGCTATTTTATCACAGTCACAGTTCGTAGTAGTGACTGTAACTGTTAAGTTGATGCCAGATAAAACATTTATTNTAATTAATAAATTTGACAACGATTTCTTTGAAAGTTTTGTACGAAGTTTAGTTAATATTGTTGAAAGTGCACTGAAAGCTCTTTCAACAGAAACTTGTGTTGCAGGTATGGCTACCCTGCCTGCCATTGCGACTGTTGGAGCGCCGCGAGCAAAAAGGCATACTAATGATTTTCATAGGGGATGAATTGGCAGACTATCTCATCAACTGGTATGATGCTACTAGTATTTCTACTAGTAGATGCTGATGCATAGCCTGACTATTGACATCTCGTAGGACATCGCAATGTTAAAAATACCAGTCGCTAACATTGAAAAAGGATAGAACGTGAACTAGTTGGGGTGAAACGCAAACTGGTAGAATTCTAGTTCACAACTAGTAGCTTTCCCTGCAGGGTAGTACAACTTCTATTAATTGTTACATATCGGCATAATTCCGATATAATTTCCGACAGGAGTCCAAAATATTGCTGTCAAATGGCTCCATTTCCCTATCGCAAAGTTTAGCTAGTCTTATGAATTATCTTTATTGGTTTTAACTTAATTTCATGTACATACATATATACTTACAGACATATTTACGATAAATGTAAGTGCCGAAATAAATATTTCTTTAATATGAAATTACAAACAATATTTAAAAAAATAAAACCTTATTTTACATATAGAGGCCTAACCTTTTCACTTGACACCTCTTTTTTAAAAATCGGAAAAACGGTGTAAGTATCATAATTTTAAGCGAAGGTGGCAACCTATTAAAAAAATATATCCTTACTGCACATCTAGAGGCGAAGCCCTTTCATTTGACACCTCATTTTTGAAAATCTAATGAACGGTGCAAATATTATGATATTAACAAAATTGCCTTCGCATAGAATAGTATCTCTAACCAACTTTCCGCGAATATTTGCCGAAGCATTTACATTCACTTTTGAACGAGAACGACAGCAGTGAACTTCGCGAAGGCATCGCTGCCACCTATAGCTACCCTACACCAAACCAAACTGGTTCAGATCTTGCGCTGAGCTAACCCGAAAAGGGACGGTACAGGTTCTTCATCTATCCCAAATCAATGCTTTCAACTGTCGTTTTTAACTTGGCGATGTCCTACGAAGTGACAATTGTCGCCCTCTGCAGACCTTTTGAACTTTTTCTGAGTTGACTCTGGCTTAGATGGTTAGACAGTTAGACAGTTCATAAAATAATAGTTCCTAGATAGATCAAAAAGAGTCACCTCCGGGCTAGAACAAATGTGGTTAGTTTTGGGCTGGTTCTAAGAAGTATAGTACATATTTAATTTTATTTTTAAATAGCTATTTCTTTTGCACTAATTTAATTTTTGCGGTAAACTGTGCTTTAAAGTTATGAATATAAAGTTTGGGTTATTCGTTCATTTTCTATAACCGTTATTCTTAAAAGTTATTTATATTTGTTACGTATAATGGGTATTTCTGTGTAACTTATGTATATTTAAAAATCTAATTAGTGACAAGATGAGAAAAACGGTGATATATTGAATGCTTATTTGTGATACCTCAGCTTTAAAATATATTAGATATATTGAAATGTAATACATAGACTCTCCGGCATCGAGTTAAAAATATCTATGATTTTGAATATTCACAATGGTTTTCATGTTAAATATTTTTCGTAAATTTTTGTTTTTTACGGATGGCTTATATAATAACATAATTATTTAAATTCACGTTTCTAACTGTGTTGAAATTTTAAGAGAATTCTAGAAATTGTTATAAAACCTTCAATATTTTAAATCAGGGTTTATAAGTATGCAGTTCTATAGCCCATTAAATTTTAGTATAATGAATCGCGTTGATTTTTTATAACTATTTTTACGCAGGCTCTTAAAGGTACCCTCCTATTAAATAATTTTCGTCTCAGATGCAAGGTTGAACTTTACTACACTAAAATTGTATGGTCTTCAAAACTGAATACTCGAAATATTTATAAAAAGAAACTCCGATTAAAAAGTTTCAGGTTCGAAGACAGTTTTCAAAGTTCTATCAAATTTGCATCAAATTTAAATGGTTTATGAAATAAGAGCCATGCTTAAACAAAAACTTAACGAAAAATATTTAAAATTAAAAACATCGGAAAGTAAAAAAATCATTGCATACCTACACATTGCGGGTGCTAAGTGATAAGTATATTTACGCATACACAGTATCGGTCATATCAATAGCACCCCCATTTCAAAGTGAGATTGTTTACCAATTTTGCTTATGTTTTTAAATCTGATTAAAAGGTCGAAAATTTTGATGAAAAATCGTTGATTTTTCCTTTATTTTATGTAAAGCTTGAAAACTAGGTTTAGATGATTTTGACTTAAGCATGATTAATTTTTTCATAAAAAAATAACAAACAAATTTTAGCTCTCAATATATTGTGACAACTTAAAAAAGAAATGGTGTGTGGAGACTTTTGCTATTAAGTCTAACTTAACTAAATTTTATGGTTATATTTTGCATTAAATTTTATACGTAGGTATGTATACGTATATGTATAAAAATTACATTAATGTTACCAATAACGACTTTTTTGGAAATATTTTAGGCGTTGCTCCATAAACTATGGAATTACATATTATATAAACGAAAACAATTTGCTATTAGTTTTAGGGTCTAAGAGAAAATCGAAAAAATATAGTATGGTATAATTACGGTGACCATATTAACCAACGTAAAATAAAGGACATTTTTTTCAAAATGAGTTGGGAATACGTACATACAACTTGTATGATAAAAGTACCTTACCCATATCGTAATTTAAATCAGATATTTACCAGTTAATTAACCGATTCCGAAAAATAAAGCCAAATCATTTTCGAGGACTTCGCCATCCTTTGCTGCTAAAATGCGTTTACCATAATTCAAACAAATAAACGACAAAATCAAAAATAATTTTAATATACAAAACAATCCAAACGGCAACAAAAAAATTAATTGTTTTTATTATGTTTAACCAATTTTTAAACCGCTTTCCAAGTCCCTATATTTTTTATAAATAAGGCGGTTTAAACAAAACAAACATCAAAAACAATTTTAATGAACAAAACAAGCCAAACGGAAAATTATACAACAAAAAAATTAATTGTTTTTATTCTTTTTAACCAATTTTTAAGCCGCTTTCCAAGTTCCTATTCTTTTTTTTTTAATAAGGCGGTTTAAACAAACAAAAAACTAAACGACAAAATCAAGAACAATTTTAATGCACAAAACAAGCCAAACGGCAAATTATGCAACCAAAAAAAATTAATTGTTCTTATTATTTTTAACCAATTTTTAAACCGCTTTCCAAGTCCCAAATCTTTTTTATACCCGAGCGCACTTGTGCACATGGGTATTATAACTTTGTTCACATAACGGTTGTTTGTAACAGGCAAAACGAATCGAGATAGATATAGACAAACGTATAGTTAATTGATCAGAATGAAAAGAGAAATCGATTAAGCGGTGCTGTCTGTCCGTCCGTCCGTCTGTGCACACGATAACTCGAGTA
>NW_016158474.1:83043-89315 GCF_001687245.7 Rhagoletis zephyria
GTTGCTTTGACCAGGGTTTGAACCCAGTAGAGATGGGCGATCCCGTGACTTTTGAGGAACAACGATATTTGTGACTGTGACTTTGCAGTCACAGTGATTTTCATCCGTGACTGTGACAAAAACAATGCCAAAAGCAGTTGTAAACGGAAATCTTGTACCGAGTGAACTAAGGGCATTATTTATTTATTTGGCATCACTGACTATTTTCGTCGTTTGTTTTGGTCATTCACACTCGTTTTTAATGATGTGAAATTCTAATATCAAACAACATTAATCAGATTTTGGTCTTAAATAACAGGTCGCAGATTCTCCATATGTCACTGCTATTTTATCACAGTCACAGTTCGTAGTAGTGACTGTAACTGTTAAGTTGATGCCAGATACATTTTTAGCTTTACGTCAAATTTTGATTTATATATTTAGCTTTAAAGATATCAACAATGTAATTCAATTTTATGTTTCTGCATGAAATATCGAATTTGGACGAAACAAAATAAATATTAAACCGACTGATTGTCAACGCGAGCAAAAAGATGGGTGTTGGCCATTTTTTCGCTTTGTTCTGCAGCTGCAACGATCTATGTGGCATGCTTTGTGCATTTTGATACAATTCATCTTATCTGCTATTGGGGAAGGCGCAATCGCGCCATCCTACTATAAAAACATCATTGCGACATTGCGACTATTCCTTTGTCACAGTATGTCACGGTGACTTTTTGGAAGTTGTCACAGCAGTTACCCGTGACTTTTGAGTAACCCTGACAAAGTCACAGGTACGCAAATATCTGCCACCTCTAGAACCCAGGCGTTGCGGAGTGGAAGCGCGCACTGCTTACCACTACATCACAGCGAGTATGTATGTATATACATGAAATTAATTAAATTAAAGCTCATAAAGATAATTTATAGTTTACGTACATAATATGTATATTTATTCAATTCTGCACTAAAATTTGTATATGAATATACATATGTATGTAAAAAGAGCTGATAAAAACAAATAGTTTTGCTTAGTTGCTACCTTCAACATCTAGTGTTGAAAAATGTAGGAGCTCAAAGTTTAATTTTGTAATTAATAAATTTGACAACGATTTCTTTGAAAGTTTTGTACGAAGTTTAGTTAATATTGTTGAAAGTGCACTAAAAGCTCTTTCAACAGAAACTTGTGTTGCAGGTATGGCTACCCTGCCTGCCATTGCGACTGTTGGAGCGCCGCGAGCAAAAAGGCATACTAATGATTTTCATAGGGGATGAATTGGCAGACTATCTCATCAACTGGTATGATGCTACTAGTATTTCTACTAGTAGATGCTGATGCATAGCCTGACTATTGACATCTCGTAGGACATCGCAATGTTAAAAATACCAGTCGCTAACATTGAAAAAGGATAGAACGTGAACTAGTTGGGGTGAAACGCAAACTGGTAGAATTCTAGTTCACAACTAGTAGCTTTCCCTGCAGGGTAGTACAACTTCTATTAATTGTTACATATCGGCATAATTCCGATATAATTTCCGACAGGAGTCCAAAATATTGCTGTCAAATGGCTCCATTTCCCTATCGCAAAGTTTAGCTAGTCTTATGAATTATCTTTATTGGTTTTAACTTAATTTCATGTACATACATATATACTTACAGACATATTTACGATAAATGTAAGTGCCGAAATAAATATTTCTTTAATATGAAATTACAAACAATATTTAAAAAAATAAAACCTTATTTTACATATAGAGGCCTAACCTTTTCACTTGACACCTCTTTTTTAAAAATCGGAAAAACGGTGTAAGTATCATAATTTTAAGCGAAGGTGGCAACCTATTAAAAAAATATATCCTTACTGCACATCTAGAGGCGAAGCCCTTTCATTTGACACCTCATTTTTGAAAATCTAATGAACGGTGCAAATATTATGATATTAACAAAATTGCCTTCGCATAGAATAGTATCTCTAACCAACTTTCCGCGAATATTTGCCGAAGCTATTTACATTCACTTTTGAACGAGAACGACAGCAGTGAACTTCGCGAAGGCATCGCTGCCACCTATAGCTACCCTACACCAAACCAAACTGGTTCAGATCTTGCGCTGAGCTAACCCGAAAAGGGACGGTACAGGTTCTTCATCTATCCCAAATCAATGCTTTCAACTGTCGTGTTTAACTTGGCGATGTCCTACGAAGTGACAATTGTCGCCCTCTGCAGACCTTTTGAACTTTTTCTGAGTTGACTCTGGCTTAGATGGTTAGACAGTTAGACAGTTCATAAAATAATAGTTCCTAGATAGATCAAAAAGAGTCACCTCCGGGCTAGAACAAATGTGGTTAGTTTTGGGCTGGTTCTAAGAAGTATAGTACATATTTAATTTTATTTTTAAATAGCTATTTCTTTTGCACTAATTTAATTTTTGCGGTAAACTGTGCTTTAAAGTTATGAATATAAAGTTTGGGATTATTCGTTCATTTTCTATAACCGTTATTCTTAAAAGTTATTTATATTTGTTACGTATAATGGGTATTTCTGGTAACTTATGTATATTTAAAAATCTAATTAGTGACAAGATGAGAAAAACGGTGATATATTGAATGCTTATTTGTGATACCTCAGCTTTAAAATGTATTAGATATATTGAAATGTAATCGTATATGACATAATCCGGCATCGAGTTAAAAATATCTATGATTTTGAATATTCACAATGGTTTTCATGTTAAATATTTTTCGTAAATTTTTGTTTTTTACGGATGGCTTATATAATAACATAATTATTTAAATTCACGTTTCTAACTGTGTTAAATTTTAAGAGAATTCTAGAAATTGTTATAAAACCTTCAATATTTTAAATCAGGGTTTATAAGTATGCAGTTCTATAGCCCATTAAATTTTAGTATAATGAATCGCGTTGATTTTTTATAACTATTTTTACGCAGGCTCTTAAAGGTACCCTCCTATTAAATAATTTTCGTCTCAGATGCAAGGTTGAACTTTACTACACTAAAATTGTATGGTCTTCAAAACTGAATACTCGAAATATTTATAAAAAGAAACTCCGATTAAAAAGTTTCAGGTTTGAAGACAGTTTTCAAAGTTCTATCAAATTTGCATCAAGTTTAAATGGTTTATGAAATAAGAGCCATGCTTAAACAAAAACTTAACGAAAAATATTTAAAATTAAAAATATCGGAAAGTAAAAAAATCATTGCATACCTACACATTGCGGGTGCTAAGTGATAAGTATATTTACGCATACACAGTATCGGTCATATCAATAGCACCCCCATTTCAAAGTGAGATTGTTTACCAATTTTGCTTATGTTTTTAAATCTGATTAAAAGGTCGAAAATTTTGATGAAAAATCGTTGATTTTTCCTTTATTTTATGTAAAGCTTGAAAACTAGGTTTAGATTATTTTGACTTAAGCATGATTAATTTTTTCATAAAAAAATAACAAACAAATTTTAGCTCTCAATATATTGTGACAACTTAAAAAAGAAATGGTGTGTGGAGACTTTTGCTATTAAGTCTAACTTAACTAAATTTTATGGTTATATTTTGCATTAAATTTTATACGTAGGTATGTATACGTATATGTATAAAAATTACATTAATGTTACCAATAACGACTTTTTTGGAAATATTTTAGACGTTGCTCCATAAACTATGGAATTACATATTATATAAACGAAAACAATTTGCTATTAGTTTTAGGGTCTAAGAGAAAATCGAAAAAATATAGTATGGTATAATTACGGTGACCATATTAACCAACGTAAAATAAAGGACATTTTTTTCAAAATGAGTTGGGAATACGTACATACAACTTGTATGATAAAAGTACCTTACCCATATCGTAATTTAAATCAGATATTTACCAGTTAATTAACCGATTCCGAAAAATAAAGCCAAATCATTTTCGAGGACTTCGCCATCCTTTGCTGCTAAAATGCGTTTACCATAATTCATACTGCACGCCGAAGCCAGGACACAGTAGTTCAAAATTGGAATTTAATGTTCATAATTCACCGGAGTCTTCATTTTTCAACCAATTTTTACGAAAAAATAAATATTTTGGTGAACATTTTTTATAAATTTTTTTGTTTGTTTGTAATTCTTTCGTTTTGGGAGAACCATACAATTGTTTTCAACTAGTCTTTGTTATGCAATATTTATTAACTGGAACAGGAGAATACATTTTCTTTAAAATTGCCACTTTTTCTACATTTTTCACTAAAAAATTAAATATAACCAAATAAAAATTCACAAATCAGGCTCAACTGGTCTCTTGCAAATATTATAAGCTTGCATAAAAAAAAATTATCAAATTAAGTGACAAAAAATGAAGGCTCCAGTGAATTTCGAACACTAAATGCCAGTTTTGAGCCACTGAGCGATAGGGGGTTTATTGTTCTCCTTCAGTGGAACTGCAAACTCAGCGTGCAACACGTTCCTGACTAGAAATTTCCCTGTGCTTTATAGATTGTACAAAGATTACCGATTAAATAAAAGCCTATAAGTGGGGTGCGAAACAAGCTGACGAGGGTTTTCATTATATTTTATAAGGGACATTTTTATTTTTCATATTCTGTGTTTAAAAATTTACCTCTCAAAAATGCAGAGCTGATTTAAAGGACAGTTCAAGAAATAAAGGACAAAAAACGTCCTTTATTTTGAAAAAAGTTATAAAGGACAGGGGGTTAAAATAAAGGACGGGGGGTTAAAATAAAGGACTGTCCTTTAAAATACCGTAGGTATAATATAATAATAGATTGGCGCTTACACATATGTTAGTGTTTGGCCGAGCTTCTCCTCCGATTTGTGGTGTGCGCCTTAATGTTCTCACACAAAGAGGAGGGACCTACAGTTTTAAGCCGACTCCGAACGGCCATTATATTTTTATGATAAGCTGTTTTTCATGAAACAGAAATACACTCGGAGGTTTGCCATTGCCTGCCGAAGGGCGACCGCTGTTAAGAAAAAACCTTTTTTTCTAAATTTTTTTTGCGATGTAGCTTTGACCTGGGCTTGAACCCAAGTGCTTCAGAGTGAAAGCGCGCACTGCTTACCACTACACTACAGCGGCCGGTATGGTATATTTGTGGATATTTTGTCAGCTTTCACATGACCAAGATGAGTAACAGTGGCTACACACGACGAACATGTGCGCGCACATGCGCGGCTTGCGGTGCATGTTCGTCGTTTGTAGGGCGGTTCACGAGCATGCTCACAAAAAATCAAAAAATTTTGATTTTCAGCGAGCGTGGTTTGCGAGCATCGCATTGGAAACAAAAACAACAACCTCATTTTGTGTTGATGCTTGAAGTGTGCAAATCGGCGGATAAATGCATCCAAGCCATGTTATTTAATTGAATTTTTGATAAATGAGGCTAAATTACTATAAGTATATGTATGTACGTACATACAAGTAAAATATAAATAAATTTAAGTAACACATACATAAAAAAGTTAAGTTAAAAGCATTGCAATTGCATCATCCGCGTCTTTCCTTTCCATGTTTACGCTTTGAGTACAAAACACTTATGAGCCGCTCGTCGTCTGTAGCAAACAACAGTGAGCATGTTGGCGCATATGTGCGCGCAGATGTTCGTCGTGTGTAGCCAGTTTAACTTTGATAACAGCGCGACTAGCACCACATGAGTTTCAACCGTGCATCCGTTTTGCAGTAGTTCAGAGACAGTTCTGAAATTTGTAGGGCGGAACTAGCGCTTTGCCAGACTGTATCTAAATTTTGCTGCAGGGTACATATATGAACGCACGCTGTTTGGTCCGCCAATACATACGCGTACGAACAACAGCGGACATTTTTATACCCGAGCGCACTTGTGCACAAGGGTATTATAACTCTGTTCACATAACGGTTGTTTGTAACAGGCAAAACGAATAAAGAGAAATCGATTAAGCGGTGACTGTCTGTCCGTCCGTCCGTCCGTCCGTCTGTCCGTCCGTCTGTGCACACGATAACTCGAGTAAAAATTAAGATATCTTAACGAAACTTGGTACGTGTACTTCTTTCGGAGCGTAGGACGAACGGTATTGAAAATCAATGGACAATAACCACGCCTACCCCCAATTAACGGTAATTTTCAGAAATACGAAAAACTGCGATATTTTAGTAACTACTGAAGATAATTCACTCAAAATTGATATTTATAATAAATTTTAGACGACAAATAAGAATATTAACATTTTTTTGAAAATGGGCGTAGCCACGCCCACTTATGGTTACATGTGTGTATCTTGGCAACCGCTGCACCG
>NW_016158474.1:89340-93834 GCF_001687245.7 Rhagoletis zephyria
CGAGATAGATATAGACAAAGTATAGTTAATTGATCAGAATGAAAAGAGAAATCGATTAAGCGGTGACTGTCTGTCCGTCCGTCCGTCCGTCCGTCTGTCCGTCCGTCTGTGCACACGATAACTCGAGTAAAAATTAAGATATCTTAACGAAACATTTCTTCCAAACTTGGCACAGTTATTGGCCTTGGTGCAGGATACCAAATGGCTGAAAATTTTTAAAATCGGACAATAACTACGCCCACTAATTTATTCAAAATCGATGCTTGCAACAATCGTTTACCAGGAAATACGTTTATGATAAAATTTTGGAAAATGGGCGTGGCACCGCCCACTTATGATCACATATATGTATCTCGGTAACCGTTCTACCAATTTGTACCAAACTCGGTATGGTTATTGTGCTTGCCACATAAAAGAAAACCATTGAAACGGTAAATTTCAGAAATACTTGAAGTTTCAATATTTTGAAATTTAAGGACGCTAGTTTACTTAAAATTTATACACGCCGGCTTATCATGTAGCGGTAGCTTTCGGAAAGGTGGAAAACATATATTTAATACTTGCGCCGGGTATTTAATGTTCGGCTCCGCCCGAACTTAGACTTTCTTACTTGTTTCTAGCTAACATTCGCGAACCCGAACTATATGGACTGGTTTTATGCTTCTCATTCGCGAAGGAGAATCAATACAGAATATTGGGTACGTTCACCTTCGCGTTCGCGTACGAAGGTGAGTGAAGATTTCCGAACCCTGGCAAAATTCAAAAAATTGAGAAGCATCCTTATCAAGTTCAGTAAAGAGTTCAAGATTCATAGAAAACTGCCAATAATTTGTATCACCCTATCCCCATCTGCATAATCTTCGCCGCAAATAACAATAACCTATTACTTGAATAAATAACTGGAGCAATTCTTACTCTCTTTGAATATAAATTAATATTTTTTTTTTCAATTAAAAAATAATGAAAAAATCAAAAACCGGTTTTAAACGAGCCACATAGAAAATTCTGCAGCAAAAAAATTTATTGCTTTTATTTATTTTTAATTAATTACTAAACCGCTTTCTATGTCGCTAAAATTATTTTAAAAGTAAAGTAGTTTAAACTAAAACAAATAAACGACAAAATCAAAAATAATTTTAATATACAAAACAAGCCAAACGGCAACAAAAAAATTAATTGTTTTTATTATGTTTAACCAATTTTTAAACCGCTTTCCAAGTCCCTATATTTTTTATAAATAAGGCGGTTTAAACAAAACAAACATCAAAAACAATTTTAATGAACAAAACAAGCCAAACGGAAAATTATACAACAAAAAATTAATTGTTTTTATTCTTTTTAACCAATTTTTAAGCCGCTTTCCAAGTCCCTATTCTNTTTTTATACCCGAGCGCACTTGTGCACAAGGGTATTATAACTTTGTTCACATAACGGTTGTTTGTAACAGGCAAAACGAATCGAGATAGATATAGACAAATGTATAGTTAATTGATCAGAATGAAAAGAGAAATCGATTAAGCGGTGCTGTCTGTCCATCCGTCCGTCTGTGCACACGATAACTCGAGTACAAATTGAGATATCTTAACGAAACTTTGTACGTGCACTTCTTTCGGGCGTAGGACAGATGGTATTGAAAATGGGCAAAATCGGACAATAACCACGCCTACCTCCCATATAACGGTAATTTTCAGAAATACGAAAACTGCGATATTTTAGTAACTACTGAAGATAATTCACTCAAAATTGATATTTACAATGAGTTTTAGACGAAAAATAAGAATATTTTAAAATTTTGGCAAATGGGCGTAGCCACGCCCACTTATGGTTACATGTGTATATCTTGGTAACCGCTACACCAATTTCTTCCAAACTTGGCACAGTTGTTAGCCTTGCTACAGCATACCAAATTTTTGAAATCAGACAATAACCACGCCTATATCCCATATAACGGTAATTTGGAGAAATATGAAATCTTCGATAAATCAGTAAATATTAAAGCTAATTTATTCAAAAAAAAAATTGATGCTTGCAACAATTCTTTACCAAGAAAGACGTTTATGATAAAATTCTGGAAAATGGGCGTGACACCGCCCACTTATGATCACATATATGTATCTCGGTAACCGTTCTACCAATTTGTACCACACTCGGTGTGGTTGTTGTGCTTGTCACATATAAGCAAACGATTGAAAATTGTTGAAATCGGACTAAAATTTAGGCCGGTTTTCATATAACGGTAAATTTCAGAAATGCTTGAAACTTCAATATTTTGAAATTTAAGGACGCTAATTTACTCAAAATTAATACACCCCGGCTACCATGTAGCGGTAGCTTTCGGAAAGGTGAAAATCACATATTTAATACTTGCGTCGGGTATTTAATGTTCGGTTCCGCCCGAACTTAGACTTTCTTACTATTTTTTTAATAATGCTGTTTAAACAAAAAAAGCCAAACGACAAAATCAAAAACAGTTTTAATACACAACAACTTATTGTGAGAACGTAAAAGGCCCTCCGGTCATTGCCGTAATGGGGGCGAATTAGACTCGGCAGATGACTACTGCGGAAATTAAACAATGCAATATCCATCTGATCCGGGCCGTTAATGCCTCCGGCACTGTAGCCAATGCTCGTTCATAAGAGAGGGCAATCCCTCATCCCCTATCATTGTGGTGAAATGCCTCTCTCCTGCTAACTGGTATTGGCTCAAGGCTGTGAAGCAAAGAATACCGCGCACAGAAAGAACAGGCATCACTGTTTACAGTGCCAATTACAAATGAGAGAGCGAATTACGTGCCGTGGGAACGCAGTATAATTCGCTCTGCGAATAGGGCCTCTTTAAAAAATGATGCAGCGGGATTGCACCCTTGAGTCAAACGGCTAGGCTGGTAAAAGTTCTGAAGAAGGCCCAATCCACAAAGCTACAATTACTCAAGAGGCTCTAAGATTAAGATACTCTCTGTTCTTCTAGAGACTCACTTTCCTGAGAATCACGCCTTCCTCTCCCTAGACTGGTGAGGGAGGGTATGCGAGAACCACAGTGTCAAGTTAGAACCAGTTTGTTGCCAGAACTGTGGCCTAAGATTTGCTNACTGGTGAGGGAGGGTATGCGAGAACCACAGTGTCAAGTTAGAACCAGTTTGTTGCCAGAACTGTGGCTAACAGAGATGCCCTAAGATTTGCGATTGAGTCTTTTGACAGTCTGAAATCGCCCTATCACCTATTGGACTTAAATAAGGTGTTGAGCTTTAGTTGGCGACCTAGAAAGAGATTTTCACAGCATCGCTTTCACTTGCCTACATACCACAACCTTGGGAGCTGGTTGATGTAGCCTTTGTACTTACCCAAGGTTTGTAAGGATTACTATATTGGAAAGATTTGTAGAGTTGCTAATTCGTAGGGAGGCGCTCTCATTACATCCACTGTATTTGCACCAACATGCCTATCAGGCGGGGAAATTCTGTGAGACGGCTTTGCAAAATCCGGTAGCCAGAATTATTAAAGCTAGAATTTGCTTTGCGCATATGTTTAGACATTGAGGGCGCTTTTGACCATGCCACCTTCAATATCATCTGCAATTCTGCTCTAGGGCAAGGAGTACATTCTGTACAAGTAAATTGGATTCTTTCTATACTGGCGCAGCGGGCCATCACGATTCAGGCATAAGGAGGTCAATATGTTGCGTGCGGAGTAACCAAGGGCTGCCATCACTTTATTTATAGGAAATATGAAAAACATGTACAAAAATATGTAAATATTCAAAAAATATGCAAACATGCAAAATATGTGAAAATATGCAAAACATAACAGGACCAGTGTTGCCACGAATAATTTTTTGTGGTAGCCAAATTCCTTTTAAAAAAGGGCTGAAAAGGGCTAAAAAAATTATTGTGGCTAAAAATGGTAGCAAAAATTTTCTACTTACATATATATATATAAGGGCACATACACGACTCCAGCTTGCTGGCACTATCAAGACATAGATAGGATTCTTTACAAATGAGGTCCAGAAAAGAGCGAAATGATAAGAGCCGAAATTTCATAATTTTTTCACAAACACGGTGAAAAAGCTAATTTTCTTCTCCTAGGATACAATAAACGCATTTTTTATTTAATATTTCTGGTTCTACTAAAGCTGAGATCCCACGATTGCCGCAAATGGACCAATCTGGAACAATTTTTATTGTGCTGTATTGGAGCACAATAAAAAAATTGTCCCAATGAAATTCTGTACAGTCACACGGTTGCCTCTTTTTATACAATTCTCATTGCCGTAATTTGGCGAAAAGCAATATAGTGACAATAATTGCCCCAAACTTATCACACGATTGTTCGAGCATGCGGCGATTGTGACCATAAAGTGTTGCGCTGACCTCTAAATTCTGTTTTTTTTCTCTGTTGTGTAAAATTGGCGTATTCTTAATAAAATAAAAATCAATTGCATCTGCTTTGTATATTGCGGGCTCATTTTGTGCAAATTTGTTGTTGTTTGAAA
>NW_016158474.1:93844-113090 GCF_001687245.7 Rhagoletis zephyria
GGGGGGGCTCGACCCCATTAAGCTGGCATTTCAGGGTACTATTTTAAATATATATAAGGAAAATTTGAAAGTTAAGGGGGGATCGAGCACCCCCTGCCCCTACCTGGCTACGCCCATGTTTGAGTGTACAGTTTTTTTATTTTTCGACGATTACTGCAACGTGCTATGTGGAGTTCAAGTTGCAACAGTTTTCTTTTTAATTTTGTTACGTAGAGGTTTTTTTATTCATTACAAGTAAAATTGGTACAAAAGAGTTATATTTGTTTAAATGAAAGCTGCGAATCTACATAATTTATGTTTGGAATANTTCCGAAAACAAGGATATTAATTTCAGTGATTTTTGGACACATAAGGAAGCAAAAAAGTAAATTATTAATAAACAGCCTAAATATTGATGTGTATTGTTCACTTCAATTGCCGCACAAGAATACAATAAATATTGCCGCAATTTTGAAATTTTCATTGCCCCATGATTGCCAATCGAGCTATCACACGATTGCCGCACACGGGCCGTATTTGATTGGGCAGAGTAAGCACAATATCGGCCTCTATTGCCGCATGAGTCAATGTATTGTGAAATCACATGATTGGGGCATAAAATGAGGCAATAATTGGTGTATTGCGGCAATCGTGGGATCCCAGCTTAACACTAGTGAGCACCCGCATAAGGTCTTTGTTTTATTTTCAAATGGTGTGACACTTAAATTGCTGTTATAAGTGGTAATCGTAGATTTCCCAAAAATTGTAGATACGTGGTTAAGACAGAAACGGGACGATATAGTATATAGTTCAAGAAATTGCTGTTAAAATACTTTTTACTTAAAAAATTAGCTAATTTCACCACTCACGACACCAGCATGCCGGTACAATCATAAAATTTTCAAATCGTTTTTGCAGCAGCTGGTACAATCACACCGCAAGAACATACACGGTCAATCGGCCAACACTTGATGGCGTCAGCATGCTGGTATCATCTGTGGGCCCTTTAACAAATTAAGCATATTAGGGCTATTTTAAAGTATACAGTATATTTTGCTTTGCTGCCTTTATGCTTAAGTGCACATTTAAGATACCTACCCCAAAATGCACATCAGAGACATTATTTTTAACATTTATAAGGAAACTGCTCCGATAGATGCATTCAACATACTTGCACATTGGCGATACCTGCCCTAAAAACTGTGCAACTAGTATCAATTATCTAATTTTACAAGCTTTTATTTATGTATTTTGCTCATCTCGCAGAACAACGAAAATGGGTATCAATTTATGTAGTTATATAGATAATTAGATATCATTCGGTAAAAATTTCGCTTGCAGTAATTTCTACGTGGTAAGTGCTTCTCCATTCATTAGCTGTCTTAAAAAAAAACCGCTAAATAGGCTCACAAATAAATTAAATATATGACTTTTATTTTTTTTTCGCGGAAACGCCCATATTTCTATAACCTTGGAATTTATATGCAAAGCAATACGGATATATTTTGGCTTTAAAGAGCAGTTTTTAATAAAATTTTTTTCTCAGAAAATAAATGTTAGTGTTTCCATTAAGGATCGGTAGCGAGCTAAAAATCGTCAAATAAATATCATAACAGTACATATGTGACATTGTTAAGGTTAAGGACTGATACTAATGTTAAGAGTAAACCTAAGACAAATCCAAAGACGAATACGATTACGACGGGGAAGCCGTCGATTCTGCACGATTCATTCCATTTTTAAAAATGAAGTGTCAGGTTAAAAAGCTTGACCTGTGGACAATAGAAAGTATATTTTCTTTTAAGAGTTGCCACCTGTTATAAAAATAGATTGTTAAAAAATTAGACAAAATTTTTTTTTAAGTTAAATGAATTATTAAGAGATGGGTATCAATCGAAATGTGTATTAACTACATGTAGAGAGTTGCCACCTGTTTACAAAACCAAATTCCACTTGAATTAAAGGAATATGTAGTTGAAATATACAGGTATGACCATAGGGATGTCATACGAAAGAGGTTCAAGAAGGTTTTAGCCTAAAAATATTAATAGGGTTGCCACCTGTTTGTAAAGTCGAACTTAGTTAAACTAAAGTAATCAAACCATAGGACTACGCCATCGTATTTGTTATTTTATTACAAGTACATACATTGTCAATCAGCACTTTGTTATGATTACATTTCTTTTAAATTACCGGACTCTTAAATTAACTCAGGAATGTTTTTACTCTTAACTTATTTTTTGCTAAATATGTCAAATTTTTTCATTTGTCTGGTACTCATATCAGTTACCGTATTCCCTTAATTAAAGTGAATTTCATTTTTTAAACATGTGGCAACCCTTATACGTGTCGTTTAGAAGTAAAGTATTTTCAAAACTAGATCAATTGATACCCATATTGTAATATCTAATTCATTTAACTTATTAAATAATTTTAATAAAATTTGTAACAGGTGGCAACCCTTTTCAAAAATACAAGACTTTATTGCACATCTACAGGCTAAGCCCTGTAACTTGACAGCTCACTTTTGAAAATAGAACGAACTATATGTATGTTACCTATGTAAGAGCCACAAGAACCCAAATTTTCAACTTCAAACTGCATTTACAGTGAGAGTATGAAAGTTGTCCAAACAAATTGCATTTTTGAATTTAGCGTCCTCAATTTTACTAAGATGCCAATTTTCATATAAATCCGTACATAATTCTACTTTTGCCCACATTTTATATGGAAGGGAAGCACTGTGCGACGAGGCAAATATAAACACTAAGAGCGCGGTTACCCACCCCACGAACGTTTACGTAGCGTAGCGTAGAAGTACGTAGAAAGATATCAAGTGTGCTGTTGATAGAAAGAGAGAGAAGCAACGTGTACGTCACGGTCCTGCGGAGGTGAGTTTTTGTTAACACGCAGATCCCATAAGATAGCTCGTGTCAGCTGACACGTTCTTTGTTTTTACGTCCGTGGGTAACTGCGCTTTAAGGTCGAGGCCACGTAATGAGCGGCTGAGCGGCGCCATACAGAAATGCCGCTCATTGCGTGGCCACTTCAATAGTATTTTATATGTTTTAATTTTAAGCCGCTCCTCGCGTTGACGCTCATTGCGTGGCCTCGGCCTAAGATGAATGCAAATAGGGAAACGAATATGAGTATGGCCACGAAGGGGATCACGAATACGAGAACGAACATGAATACGAATACGGAGATAAGTGCGAGGACGGACAAGAAGACGACGATGAAAATGAATATGAACAATACAATGAATACAAAGAGGAAGACCAATACGAATATGACCACGAAGCCGATCATGAATACGAAAGCGAGTGCGAAGATGTACACGGAGACGAAGGTGATGATGGATAAAACTAACCGTTTTCGTTCAGTTCATATTTAATTATCTACATAGNTTCAATAGTATTTTATATGTTTTAATTTTAAGCCGCTCCTCGCGTTGACGAAGATGTACACGGAGACGAAGGTGATGATGGATAAAACTAACCGTTTTCGTTCAGTTCATATTTAATTATCTACATAANACACGCAGATCCCATAAGATAGCTCGTGTCAGCTGACACGTTCTTTGTTTTTACGTCCGTGCAGCAGGCCACGTAATGAGCGGCTGAGCGGCGCCATACAGAAATGCCGCTCATTGCGTGGCCACTTCAATAGTATTTTATATGTTTTAATTTTAAGCCGCTCCTCGCGTTGACGAAGATGTACACGGAGACGAAGGTGATGATGGATAAAACTAACCGTTTTCGTTCAGTTCATATTTAATTATCTACATAATTTATGGGGCAGCTGCTAAAATATTTCCAAAAAAGTCCTTATTAGTAGAATTTATGTAATTTTTATGCATATATTCGTACGAATAAAATTGAACGCTACTAAAATATTTCCAAAAAAGTCGTTATTAGTAACATTCATATCATTTATATATATATATATATATATACTTACGTAAAAAATTGAATGCAAAACGATTACAACCATAAAATTTAGTTAAGCTACACTTAACAGGAAAAGTCTGCGTACACCATTTCTTTTTTAAATATGCACAATGTATTTGGAGTTAAAATTTGTTTGTTATTATTTTATAATTATTATAATTATCATGTTAAAACAAAATCATATAAACCTGGTTTTCAAACTTTATACAAAACAAAGTTAAATTTAACGATTTTTCATCAAAATTTTTGACCTTTTCATCAGATTAAACGCATCTTAAACGAAAATATTTAAAAAGGAGAATAGTNAGTTAAATTTAACGATTTTTCATCAAAATTTTTGACCTTTTAATCAGATTAAACGCATCTTAAACGGAAATATTTAAAAAGGAGAAGAGCTTCAAGAGCGTGCGTAAAAAGAGGTATAAAAAATCAGCGCAATTAGTTATACTAAAATTTAATGGGCTATAGAACTGCATTCTTATAAACTCTGACTTAAAATATTGAAGTTTTTATAACAGTTTCTAGAATTCTACTAAATTTCCAACACAGAAACGTGAATTTATATGTTTACGTTATAATATTTACGAAAACTATTTAGCATGAAAACCATTGTGAATATTCAAAATTCTATATATTCTTAATTCGATGCCGCATATGTCTATGTATTACATTTCAATACATTTAATACAATTTAACGCTGAGTTATTACAAGTAAGCATTCAATATATCACCGTTTTTCTCATTCTTCACAAGACTTAGTTTAGATGTTTATTTATAATTAACACAGAAATACCCATTATACGTACGGTGACCATAAATATGGATTCAAAATGAAAGACAATTTTTCAAAAATATGCCTACATATCGATGGCTGAGTGGAAGATCGACCTATCTCGGCAGCCAGTTCGAAAACATTCTATCTCAAAAAACTTTTCAAGAACGCCCTATTTCAGAATTCGTTTGAAAAACGCCCTATCTCAGCTGCCGATTCAAAAACGCCCTATAACAGCATATTTTCAATACATTTTGAAGTGAGATAGGGCATTTTTGAACCGAATTTTGAGATAGGGTGTTTTTCAATAAAATTCTGAAATAGGGCGTTCTTGAAAAGTTTTTTGAGATAGAGCGTTTTCGAACTGGCAGCCGAGATAGGTCGATCTTCCACTCAGCCATCGATATATTTACGTAGTATAAAAATATCATAATAGTATTTATGATTCTAATTTATTAATACATTTTAAACTTTAAAAATTAATCACGTTTTCTTCATCGATATTAATCTTTTTTTACATGAATATTTATAAAAGTATAGTAAAACATATTATGATTACAATAGCTTACACGAAAAGTGAAAATCTTTAAAAGATTATTTTATACGCAAATTTTGAGTCGTTCAAAACGAAAACAATATAATTTTTTTTGTTTTTTGGTACTTTTCGCAGTTATTTGTCAAAAATCGACGTCATGAATCGACGTAAACGACAAAGTGCCCTTTACAAAAATATATAATTTGTGCAGATTGCGCTCCATAGCATCTACATTTCTAATCCGATTTTCATTATCTTTGGCTCAAAGTTTACTATAGTGATATATCTTCTTTATCGAATTTTTAAAATAATTTAAAAAAAATATTCAAATAAAACTGCGTATTTGATTGAAAATCTCACTTTTTTCGACTTCGACGACAAAATGCAAATGGTAATGATAATTTTCAAGTTATATATTTTGGTAAGAGGCACATCAATACCCTTCGAGCTGTAAGTCGCTTACGTTGATTGGGAGATTTTTTCATGAGATATTGAAGAAAAGCTACGAAAAGTACCAAAAATCACTTTTTTGAAAAAATCCATCCATTGTCCGATAATTTTAAAATAACGTGTAAAGTGCGGGACAAATGCAGGACACTTGGGAAAAATCAGTACATTTTCAGGTTTTTCAGATTTGAAAAACTACGCAGGACCGACTTTTGAAAAACAGTACAGTCCTGCAAAAAACAGAACGAATGGTCACCGTAATTATACGTAACAAATATTAATTATTTTTAAGAATAACGGTTTTAGAAAACGTGGGAATAATTTTAAAGCACAGTTTGCCTCAAGTGCAAAACAAATAACTATTTAAACATATAATGAAGTATTTTTTATTAACAAAATTGTGTGCGTGCTTATTTAAAGAAAAGCTTCTATACTATACTTCTTAGAACCAGCTCAAAACTAACCAAATTTTTTTCTAGCCCAGAAGTGAACATTTTTGAACTATCTAGGAACTGTTGTTATATGAACTGTCTCAGAACCATCTAAGCCAGAGTCAGCTCAGAACAAGTTCAAAAGTTCTGCAGAGGGCAAAAATTGTCACTCCGAGGGACATCGCCATGTTAAAATGAGAGTTGAAAGCATTGATTTGGGATAGATGAAGAGCCAGTACCGTTCCTAGGCTAGCTAAGCGCAAGTTCTAAACCAGTTTAATTCGCTGCGGGGTATATTATATATATGTATGTAGCTGTGGAATGTCTGTGCTTTTGTTGTTCATTGTCTTTGTTTTCGATTCTATCTTTGTTTTTGTCCTTGTATCTTTCTCTCTCTTTTCATTCCCCCTTCGCATTGGCGTTAAACTTTCAACGCAACCGATTACCTACGACGGCGAAGCCCAAGACGAACACAATCGAAAAGTAGTTTAGCTATAAAATAAAAAATCTTATTTTTTTTTTAACAATGTCACTTAATTAAATTATGATTTAAAAACTTTTAAATTCATGTGCAAACTAAGTTCTATACTTTTAGGCACAAAAAGTACTTAAATATTCATTGGCGCATTGCCCCTTTTGGCGCTTAAATAATTCGTGAAAAGAATTTCTTGCTGACAAAGACACAACAGGAATTCTTGTCGGGTGTCTAATAATAATTTTCCGGCAATTTCCTCAACAATATAATATATTCAAAGTAAGGACGTGCAGTGCATTTGTTTGTAAAAAGCAGCGTAGGTAAATAACTATCGGAAGCACTAAAGGCATCATAGAGACAACAATAATTAGCTGAAAGAGACATTTTAATTACTTTTACTGTGAGGACAATAATAAAATGTACGCTTAGGCCAGCCAAGGAAAAGAGGATTCGAGTGGATAAAATGCCATATTAGTTGGCAAAGATGTGTGTAGTAGTTATTGTACATTTTCCGTTCATAATATAGGAATTCATTTTCGAATACGTTGTAGGAGTGAGAAAAAGGCGTTCTGTGCTCTTAAGCTATTAGCAATGTGACCTTTTGCTGACTGCGGCAAACAGATGCTAGCAAGAATTTTTCACTCCTTACTCTGCTGCTCGGCCAATGCAACATTCGACTGTTCGACTCGCTCAAATGCAATTCCGGGTAATGTGAAATATTTGGTGTTTTCCCAAGGACAAGGACCGGAACAGACACTTTGCCGCTAGAACAGACAAACAAATAGTTACGAAGTGTTTTGCCCTTAGAGATTAGCAGAGGTTGAAAGATTGTTTGAGGGAATGCGGCCATTGTTCTAACAAATGGCACATTGTTTGACCGCTATTGTCACATTAATGCTAATACGTTAAGGACTGAGCTGAGTTTTAGTAAATTGACCACTTTTGTATAAATAAAACTACCAACTCAGCGTTTCTCTTATTCAAATATTTCCATTCCTTGGGAATTCCAAATCTCTTGGAACCGTAAGCTGGGGTAAGCTGACATTGGTGACTTTCTTGGAGTTTTACAATAAATATTGCAACAAATTTCAACCGGTATACGAGCCATTAAGAATAAATTTCTTAGTTTGCGAAGAAATTCACTCTAAGGAAACAAGCGCATGGGCAATCAACCAAATCGTATTATCTAAATGCATACATGAGGCAATTCACGTCAAATGTCCCAAGCGCACTGAGCGGTGCAAAACAAGCTAATTTTCGAGTAGCTGGGAATTAGACAGAAAACGGGAAAAACAGTTCGAAAACTATGATTTTTAATTTAAATACGATCGCGATATTTCTTCTTTTAAAATTGATGTAGCTGCCGAAGATTTTGATTTACTACTAAATAATTCATTTTGGCCGAGTGGGGCGTTTGTTCGCAAGTTTAAGTATAAACCTAATAAAAGTAATAACAACGTAGCTAAAATTTCGAATCTTAATTCTGTTTCAAAATACTAACTCGCAAGTCTAATTTAAGTATTTACTATCAAAACCTTAGGTGTTTGAATACCAAATTAACTTACTTATATTTTAAAGTTTTTGACTGCAATTATAATATTATTTCCTTGACCGAAGTATGGCTCAAACCTCATATTTTTAATTCCGAAATTCTTCCAAATGAATATCAAATATACAGGAGCGACCGTAAGGACAGAATCTGCGGTGGTGTTCTTTTTTCGGTGCATTCGTCAAGTTGGTGTTTCTGTCATTGAATATACTGAATTTAAATGTATACGAGTACAGGATAGTAAGAGTTACGTTTACTAAGCTCTTTGCTACATCCCTCCTAATTCTGCCATATCAGTATATACACAGCTGGTTTCTTTACTTGAGTCCGTCCGTAAGTGCAATGCTTACGCCTTCCGATTCTATGATTGTTTTTGGTGATTTTAATTTGCTACGCATATCATGGAACATTATTGACACCGATGTTGTACCAGTTTCATCTAGAGATAGTTACAATGTATTTCTGGGGGATATGGCTGAACTTTGCCCAAAACAAATAAATGTATGTCCAAATAAGTTTGGAAATGTCTTGGATCTCGTTTATGTTGATGATGTTCCGAAGTTATCTATTAATCGATGTGATCCCCTAGTTTTGCCAGAGGATGCATTCCATCCCGCTCTTGAGTTAAGCTACGAAATCATAAATGAAATACATAATAATAAGTTGTATAGTTCAAGTACTAGATATGTTTTTGCGAAAGCTAATTTCAGAAAAAATAACAAAGAACTTTCAAAGTTATATTGGCCAATATATAGAGATGACGTCGAGCATAGCGTTGAACACTTTAATGATACTGTTTTCAATTTGTTTCGAAAGTATGTACCAAAACGTAATATTGCTCATTAAGAACCAACACAATTATGGTTCTCTAAAGAGTTTAAAAAATTTAAAAAATAAAAATTCACATTCTTTAAACTGTATAAAAGAACGGACGTACACTGTGATTACGTAAAGTACTCGGTTTTGCGGCATAGTTACTTTGCATTAAATAAGGAATGTTATAAGTCATATTTATGTAAAATTTAAAAAAATCAACAATCCTAAATTATTTTATGGTTTCGTAAACTCAAAGCATAAGGCACATGGATTTCCGTCCACTATACACTATCGCAATACTGTGTCTAGCGACAGCCAACTCATTGCCAACATATTTGCCCAGTTGTTGAGGTCCAATTATTCGGTAGACTCCTCTACGAGTGGAGACTATACGTATGAACTTTGTACGATTAGCGCAGGTTTTATTCCAGTAATTTCTTCCGATGAATTTTACATTATTTAAAACCCTTAAAAGCGTCATTTAGGCCTGGACCTGATCATATTCCGACCTGTTTCCTTAAAAACTGCGCTGAGAATATCTGTGAACCTTTAACAACTCTATTGAACTTGTCACTAAAACATGGCGTTTTTCCGTCAGCTGGGAAGGAATCTTTCATAATACCACTTCTCAAAAACGGCAGCAGGTCTTCTATAGAAAACTATCGAAGCATATCGAAGCTCTCNTCAGCTGGGAAGGAATCTTTCATAATACCACTTCTCAAAAACGGCAGCAGGTCTTCTATAGAAAACTATCGAGGCATATCGAAGCTCTCCGCAATCCCCAAATTATTCGAAGCAATTATTGTTAATCAGCTGACATATTCTATGGCTGCTTTCGTCACTCGCCGGCGCTGCCGTGCGCTGTGATATCTTCTTCAATTTCACAATCTCCACACGGGTTTTCTATTTTTCACTACATTTCTATTATCACTAATTTATTAGAGTTTACAACTTATGTCCCAGACGGGTTTAGAGAAATGTGCATACCGAAGTAATATACACCGATTTCAGTAAAGCTTTTGACAAAGTATGTCACTCGTTACTCATCCGTAAGCTCGACCTAATCGGCTTTCAGCCCAGTCTTCTTCAATGGATCTCTTCTTACCTCTCTGAGAAAACACAAATAGTTATTTTTAAAAATTGTTCTTCCAACATCATTAAAGTTTCGTCGGGAGTTCCTCAGGGAAGCCACCTTGGTCCGATTCTGTTCCTGATATTCATTAATGAATTTTCTTCTATAATAATATATTCTAAAATTTTAATGTATGCCGATGCTGTAAAACTTTTGTAAAACGATGGTCAAAAGGGTTCAAAGATCCTTATGTTACAAAAGCCCTTTTAACCACTTTAGTTAGACCTATACTAGAATACGGATCTATTGTTTGGAATCCCCGCTACCAAGTTCATTCAGATAGGATTGAATCAATTCAAAAACAATTCTTGCTTTTTGCATTGCGTGATTTTAACTGGGATTCAGAATACAACCTCCCCCCTTACACTAGTCGTCTAAAGCTCATAAATTTGCTTACACTCGCAAGTCGTAGAGAAATTCTAGGTATCATATTTATCGTAAACTTAATGACAGGCTTCATTAATAGCCCGGCCCTTCTGGCTGAGGTAAATTTTAATGTTCCCTCTCGAGTGTCAAGACACTTTCGACCTCCATTTTTGAAGCCATGCAAAACTAATTTTGAACTAAACGAATCATTCCGTTGTTTCTGTCAGAATTTTAACTCTAATTCCAGCACGTTTAACATATCGGACTCGATTTGTGCTATAAAGAAAACTATCATTTCCGCTCTTAATAATTGAAATACTATCTTTAGCATATCCAATCAGAATAGTTTTAGATCTCGACACTTAACAAACTCCTGTTTTCACGGTTCGACACCAAAAAAAAGGTTCCGTAAGTCATGCGGACTGCGCCCCTCGTGTCGGTTTGGCGGGAATCGAGGGCAAAAACCGTTGGGATTAGTTCATCAAATTTGAAGTGCTAAAAAAAAATTTTCTTGGCTTACTTCGATTCTCTACAAAAAATGTCCATATGACAAATTATGTAGGACTAATACTTTCGGAGATAATTGCAATTTTAGTAAAAAAGTTTTTACATTAATGTATTCATTAATTTTTATTATTTGAGCACATGCGACTTTGATGGACTTGGGTGAGCCTAACATACTGACCAAAAATTGTCATCTTTCACACAGATTATTTTTAGAGCATATTGAACCATATTTTTGCTGTTACTAATCAAAATTCTAAAAACCGGGATTTTCGGCCCACGCTAATATACATACCTGCAAAAAGATGAAAGTTTGTGTGTTCGTTAAACAGGTCTATTCTGCACGGTACCGAAGATTTTAGCTTTGTTCTACACGCTTTCCGGGCTGCTCCGGTAATTAGAGCGTAAAAATAAGTTACTCTCTCACAAGTGTCAAAAATGTGTCAACACGTGCCAAAGGGGCCCAGAGCGTGAAAAACGCAAAAAACCACATTTCGTGCCCGGAGTCAACAAATCAGCTTTAAACAATGATTTTACGTGTATTTATCTTATATGGCTAATAAAATTACCAAATAACTACATTTTCTGAAAATTCTGTGGTATTTTCCAATTTTGTGTTTTATAAAATTTGCTTTCGGATTTAAACAACAGCTGTTATTTCAAATTGCCCTTTTACACATTTGTGCTCGAAAAAAAGTCTAGCCAAAGTGTTATGGTATGTTTCGTGTACAAAGAAGAAGAAATTTACGATCCAAAAGTGGAACGTATTCGCTCCCTATTATCCATTTTTCTAGCGTGAGGAACGCTTTCTGTGCTGTTTTGGGCACCCGCGGATGCACAGTATATACAGTAATAAACCTTTTCGCAGTTTTTCACCAATTGGTCCCCGAGGAGTACTTTTGGGTTGTGTGCAGCGTTTCCGTTTTGCGCGCACGGCAACACTTAATAATAATAATAATAGATTGGCGCTTAGTTTGGCCGAGCTTCTCCTCCGATTTGTGGCGTGCGCCTTGATGTTGTCACACAAAGCGGAGGGACCTACAGTTTTACGCCGACTCCGAACGGCGATTGTATTTTTATGAGAAGCTGTTTTTCATGGCAGAAATACACTCGGAGGTTTGCCATTGCCTGCCGAGGGACGACCGCTGTTAAGAAAAAACCTTTTTTCTATATTTTTGCGATGTTGCTTTGACCAGGGTTTGAACCCAGGCATTGTGGAGTGGAAGCGCGCACTGCTTACCACTACACCACAGCGGCACGGCAACACTTACTGTGGGGAATTTCGGCTCATGATTGAAAAAGTTCTTTTCGAGGATAAAATATATATAATTCTGTTATTTATGAACAAAATGTAGGTTAAATATAATATAAATGCTTAAGTAAGAATAATATCAATAGTAAAGTACATAATAATTGATTGTGTTTCTTTAAACTGGAAACTCAAATCGTAATTATAGCACTGAATGGAGTTTTTATATATATAAGTTTAAAATCCATAAAATATCCATTGTAAGATTACATTTTTATGAAAAACTTGAATTTTGTGAATTTATCAAGGAAAATTCCAAACTTCCGAATATATTTAAGTCTTTATTCCAAAAAATAACAATTTTTGTATAGTTATAGAGACTCCAAAGCATGCCAGCGCATCCGCCCAGAGAGCTCATTAAGCACACCATAGCTCCTCAAAAATACTCAACATCAAAGTATAGAATGTTACAAATATGAATCATACACACACGCAATATTAATTGCTATGAGTGGCTACCGTATAAACTCATGACACGCATTCCCATGGAGACTCCGAAGTAGAGGTGGGCACGCGCCTAAATTTTCAGGCCCGGCCCGGCACGAGTGCAAAATCAACTTTCAAAAACACGCACGAGTCCGCACGTTAAGAATTTTAGTAGGGCCCGCCCGGCCCGGCACGACGGGCCACGTCCCAGCCCGGAAATAAAGAGCCAACTTTATTGTATGTATACATATGTACGTATTTTTAATTTTGTGTTTATTTACATATGTATATTTACTTAAGCGAATCAATTTTTCACATCAAAGATTTTTATAATATACTAGCAGACCCGGCGAACTTCGTCCCGCCCAAAATAAATTTTTTGTATTATAACATTTTGGTCCAACATTTTCACCAAGAATTCACGTTCATGATTTTTAGTGACGCATTTGTCTTCTAATATTACGGTTTGGTGGTTGTCAGAAGGCATATTTGCCGTCTTAAATAACTTAGCAAAACTGTGCATGCATACAAAGATACGTAATAGTTTCAGTGCGTTTGAAAGGTGCCACGCCCCCTTTTCAAATAGCCCCAATTTTCTCTAAGAGCATGGGATTGATTTCATATACCTCGATACCATTTTCGAGTAATCTACCATCGGAGGTGCCACGTCCCTTTTTCCAATAGCCCCAACTTTTCTTCATGACCAGTCGCGTTTTATACATATATCTTGCACATACCAAGTTCCAGTACTCTTCCATGAACACATCCAGAGATATGCAGTATGAAAAATTCGATGTGTACGGGAAGTGCCACGCCTCCTTTTCCGATAACCACAATTTATCTCCATGAGTATGCGATTGCTTTCATATATCTCCAGGGGCGCACCCAGGAATATATTTTAGGGGGGGTTTTATATTTCTGAATATATATCACCGGAAAATACTGAAAATTTGCTTCAGATAATACGCTCTTTAAAATACATTCACCCCTTACCCTTAAATTTGAAGTCGGTTGTGTTCTTTCCTTAAAAACTACTTGTTTAATAAAAAGTTCTATAAACTCAAGATGCGCTCAACTTTTAAAAGTACCTAATAAAAAATTTTAAAAGAGTCAGTAAAAATAAATTTATTGATTCCATTTCGAATACCGAAAAAATTAACTGAACTCTCAAGAAAAACGAAAAATTCATATAAAACGACGGACGAGAAATGGAAAAGAAATTTTCTTCTACCAAAATTTCTTAAATCAGTTTGCAGCTCTCAAGAAAAAAATGCTCGTATATTTATTTCCTCATAGAAATTTACAGCAAAAGCAAAGCTCTTTTTCAGGCAACAGAAATTATAATAAATATTTCTTATAATTTCCTTGAGAGCTGGATTCTTAGCTTTAAGATACAGTTTGTATTTGAGGTTATTAGCTTTAGGGGGGGTTTGAACCCCAAAACCCTCCATACCAAGTTCGAGACCTCTTCCATGAACATTTTCCGGGACATGCAGAATGAAAAATTCGGTTTGTTTGGGATGCGCCACGCCCCCTGCACCTATCGGTATGAATTATGCTTTGTATCCGATTCCCATACCTACCATATATAACACAAACATTTCATAAAGATCGGTCGAGCCGTGTAGGAAGAGTTCGATTTTTATATATTAGATAAGCATGATGCGAGAACATAGAAAAAATTTCGATGAAAAAGCAACATCTATCCTATCTTTTAAGTTGGAACCAACAATACACACCCACAAAATTTCATTGAAATCAGTTAAGCGGTTTCGGAGATTAGCGTAAACGAACACAGTGACACGGGATTTTTATATATTAAGATATTCTACTATAAGCACCTACCATAGATATGTTTGCGTACCAAATTTCAATTTCATTTGACTTATGGTTTTGAAATTATAGCTGATAAAATTTTCCACGCCTATGGGATGTGCCACGCCCCCTTTTACAAACCCATTTATATATAAGCACCTACCATTGATATATCTGCATACCAAAATTCAAGTTCGTGCGACTTATAGATAGCTGATATAAAATTCCATGCCTATTGGATGTGCCACGCCCTCTTTTTCAAACTCCTTTATATATACCCTAATATAAGTACCTACCACTAAAATGGCTGCGTACGAAATTTCAAGTTCAAGCGACTTATAGTTCCGGAGTTATAGCTGATAAAACATTCCAGGTCCATGGGACGTGCCACTCCTCCTTTTACAAACTCACTTATATATAGCCTAATATAAGCACCTACTACAGATACGTCTGCGTACCAAATTTCAATTTCACGTGACATATGATTCCGAATTTTCCACGCCTATGGGATGTGCTACGCCTCCTTTTACAGACTCAGTTATATTTGAGTAGTCCACTTGCAAACAGCGTTATGTGATTTTATAGTAGAAAGCCATACATTTGAAAAAACGACTACGACAACAAGTATCATTTAAATTGAATCTTTTCCATTATTACCTGAAAATTTGGATAACTAAGAGCCTTATAAAATTGTAACATAACATAACATGACATAAGATAACATTAACAGTCTATAGGACCTAAAGCAGTTTTCTAAGTTCATAAGAAGATGTATAGCTTTGAAAGTTTATAAATAAGTGTGATAGCGACTTTTGGAAGAAGAGTTAACATTTGATGCTATTTTTACAGAATATAAAAAGATTTTGCACTGTGTTGTTAGTGGACACGAAACGACTTTAAATACTGGTACGTAATCCACCAAAAACTAAAATTCGAAAAAATTTTACATAGCGCATTTTGCAAGTGGACTACTCATATGCTTTACTTAAAGCGCCTACCGTAGATATGCCTGCATACCAAATTTCAAGTTCTTGGGACTTGTGGTTCCCAAGTTATAGTTGATAAAAGGGTCCACGCCTATGGGATGTGCCACGCCCCTTTTTACAAACTTATGTATATATAGCCTACTGTAAGCACCTACCGCAGATATGTCTGCATACCTTACTTCAATTTCCTGTTACTGAAGGTTGTGAAATTATAGCTGATACAAATTTCCACGCCTATGGGATGTGCCACGCCCCCTATTGCAAAGCCCTTTATATATACCTTACTGTAAGCACCTACCATAGTTATGTCTGCATACCAAATTTAAAATTCATGTGACTTATAGTTCCGGAGTTATAGCCGATAAAATAATACTATGGGTTGTGCCACGCCCACTTTTTCAAACTCATTTATATATACCCTACTATAAGCACCTACCATATGTATGTATCACTGAATAACAAATTTCAAGTTCATATGACTTATAGTTTCGGATTTATAGCTGATAAAATATTCCACGCCTAAGGGATGTGCCACGCCTCCTTTTGCAAACTCATTTATATACACCTTACTGTAAGCATCTACCATAGTTATGTCTGTATACTAAATTTAAAGTGCAGGTGGCTTATAGTTCCGGAGTTATAGCTGATAAAATATTCCTATGGGATGTGCCACGCCCACTTTTATAAAACCTAATATATATACCCTAATATAAGCACGTACCATATGTGTGACTGAATAACAAATTTCAAGTTCATTTGACTTATAGTTTCGGATTTATAGCTGATAAAATATTTCACGCCTATTGGATGTGCCACGCCCACTTCTACAAAGTCATTTATTTACACCGTACTATAAGCACCTACCATATATATGACTGTATACCAAATTTAAATTTCTGTGACTTATGGTTCCGAAGTTATGATTGATAACAAATTTCACACCTATAGGATGTGCCACGCCCACTTTTACAAAGTCGTTTATATATACTCCACTGTAAGCACCTACGATATATATAACTGCATACCAAATTTCAAGTTCATGTGACTTATGTTTCGAAGTTATGGCTGATTAAAAGTTTCACGCCTATGGGAGGTGCCCCGCCCCCTTGTCGAATCCCAATTTTTTTACCCTATTATAGGCCCAGGTGTCATGGCAATACTCTGTCAAAAGTTTGTTCGATTCTGTCCGTCCGTTTAGGCTGCAACCTGGCACATACAAACATACATACATACTTCCACAAATATATAGTAAATATATCCTTCTCTTTGCGTAAAATAATTTTTGGGGATGTCTCGGCCACAGGGCAACCTATCGTGTAAGTTTCAAGTCCAAATATTTCTTTTCAATTGGCTAAATTGTTTTCTAAATATGAGCCAAATCAGCAAGTAAATGTAATTTTTAGGAATATTCTGACCCCAGCGCCACCTAGCTGTACATTCAATGTACAGAAAACTGTATGAAATTGTGAAATCGTGACGTCTCAGCATTCTTCATTTTTCGGCAACAACAACAAAAAGTCTAAATTTTTTTTAATCGAAAAACCTTTCACACGGAAGGTCCAAAATAGTACTTTTTACAGAATGAAATCGGTTCAGCCGTTTGGTCAGGCATCGCGGTCATACGAAAAACATTTCATTTTTATATATATAGATAAAAGGGAACTTTATAGATTTTGCGAAAAAAAAGTAGTTTATTGTTAATTATCCACAGATCTTACTTAAATTTTATTAATAAGTTTTTAAATTTTAACCTTCATTTGCGTTTACCGGCGGTAACACTTTGAGAGAAAAGCTCAAGCGGCACGCAAGTCTTCGTCGGTTACTTTATTACGTCACTAGACACGAATAAAGGCGCGAGCTCAAAAAATGACGGCGAAAAAAATGAAATGAAATGAAATGAAATTGGAAGCATCCATGACTAGCATAATGACGAAAATTAAAGAAAGCGAAGACCGAGTTATGCAGAAAATTTCTGAAGTTTGTGCTGATCTTGCCAATTTTAAGTCCGCAATGACATCTATGGAGGAGCGAGTGAGTGCGCTAGAGACGTTGCGCGAAAATGGTAACCAAAACAAAGATGTTATAACATTATGTCAACAAGTGGATGAGTTGGAGAATGCGCTAGTGGCGACTGATGTTATCATTTATGGTGTTCCGCAGGTGCCAGAAGAAAATTTAGCTCTCTTGTTCTCACAACTATGCCAGGCGGTTAACTTGCCCCCACTTCCCGTGCGCTCTACCTTTCGTCTGCGCGCGAACAAAAGCAAAAGTAAGAACAGAGGTAGTAACCAGCATTGCCCAATTATCGTCAAACTAAACTCTGCGTTTGATCGCTCCCAATTGTTTAAGGCGATTGCTACTTTTTTAAAATCTGGCCGAAATTCTCTGTCTTTGCGTAACATAGGATTGAATACTGACGAGAAGATCTTCGTACATGAATGCCTAACTAGGAAGAATCGTGAGCTTATGCGACTGGCAACTGAGCTAAAAAGACAAAAACGCCTAGTTAGTGCATTCTCTATTCGTGGACAAGTCTACATTAGAAGGTGTGCCGACAGTGAAGCGACTAGAGTGCATGATCGTGAAAGCGTTGATCGCATTGTAGCTGCCATTTGAAACCTGTATACATATATATTATCTTTAGTTTTATTACTTACATAGTATGCATAAGCAGAACGATTTGTTTTATGTGTGTTTTTGTTTCCCTTATTATCTTATGTATTTCTTTTCTATCCCACATTACCAAAACTCCTTGTCTCCCTTTCACATTTACTTAACCTTTGTGACTGCCCTCTTTGTAAGCATCTTAAACAAGTGTATATGCATATGTTTAGCAACTTAAGGCACACTAGCAACGACAATCTAAGAATAGCTCTTAAAGTTACATGCGAACATAATAGTGGGTTTAATGTTTGCCATTTTAACGCTCGAAGTCTAACAGTTGATAAGCGAGAATATTTAAATTTTATTTTTCAGAATTTAAACGTTGACGTGATTTGCGTAACCGAGACATGGTTTAAGCCGTATGTAACTAACTCCGCATATGCTCTCTGTGATTTTTCACTAATAAGAAATGACAGATCTGCTGGCCAAAGAGGCGGTGGGATAGCGATTTATTATAAGCCTAAGCTCAATTGTAAAATCATCTATAAATCCTACTATCCTGAAGCGGTCGAAAGTATTTTTGTTGAGTTTAGTGATAGCGTCCAAAAGTGTCTGGTTGTCTGTACTTATAATCCCCATAAATCTAATGATATATCGCCGCTTTTCACTAAAATTTCAGAACTGTCCTTGAGCTATGTGAATGTCCTCATTTGTGGTGACTTCAATGTGGATCTCCTCGTTGAAAATGCTAGGTGTAAGTTCTTGCTGAATAGCTTCAACGGCTGCGGCATTACCATAGCGAACAAATATCGCTCGCTTTGCACCACACTGTAAGCCTAGCATGTTAGATCTCTTTGGTGTAAGTGTTGCTAGCGGAATAAATCATGTAGACCAGTTTCCCCTAGCCGGTGTTTCTGATCACGAGCTAATATTTATTTCTCTTAATATTGAATTTTTTAAAAAGGATCCAATTAGCCACTTAACGTTTATGGACTTCAAAAATATCAATGTAGCTGCATTAACTGACGATAGTATCTCACTAGACTGGAATCGCTGCTGGTTCTTTTCTAATATTGATGAAAAATTAACCCACTTCACTTTGCTAGTAAAATATCTGTTTGAAAAACACGTTCCAGTAAGAAGTACACAA
>NW_016158474.1:114064-117004 GCF_001687245.7 Rhagoletis zephyria
ATTACCGCATAACTTTGGACCACATCAACCGATTTCGATAATTCTTTTTGCATCGGAAAGGTAGTGTCTCAGAGGTGGTCCCATACTAATCTCGTTGAGATCCGATCAGCGGATCATGAGATATATATATATATATTTTTTATATGGGAGTTGAAGTCGGTTTTTTTTTTGCTAAAAATTACTTGTTACTGTATATACTGTGCGCGGATGTCCGCGGGCTCGTGTGGAACAAACCTTTTGTGACCGGAAAGTTGTATTACCAAAAAATTTTACCACTTTTTGTCACCGCGATTCTAGGTACGTTGGTTATGCAGTAAAAATATTCATCAATTCAGCTATGAAGATTTGTGGAAATTCTTGTATTGGATATTTCACGGGGCAATATTTTGTTACCAGCTTATGAGATGGTAACCAAATTTTTCGATTACAAGAGCGCACAGAATGCGAAAAAGGTTTCAAAATTTACAGACACTTTAATTACCGGTTACAAAATGTATGTTACCTGCGCAGAATAGACCTGTAAGAGTATTTGACGGTTTGGGAAAATTGCAACTTTTTTACGAGGCATCCCTGTCTTGTACATACCTCGAAATATATGCTTTCGTGTGCTCTTGCCAACAGCGGACATATTTCGGCTATGTTTCCCAGTTTTTACCTTCAGGTATTTGCAAAATAATTGTTTACATTCAACGGCCAATTGAAATTTCAAACCTAAATGCAAGATTTAAGTGGGTGCGTGCTGTGTTCCTTTCCCGACAACTGCTTCAAACGCTATTGTTTGTACGTATATTTATGTATGCGGCGGAGGGGTAATGATTGAAATCTGCAAAGAGAGAAAAGTATGCAAGCGGCGTAAGATCATATTACAAAACATCCGCACATCTTTCACAATAAACGGAACTATAGATTTTTCTTTTATTCATTGCTTTCTTTGGTGATCAACAACAAATTTTCACCTAAGCATTACGAATTTTAGCTGCAAGTTACTTTTTATGTTCAATAATAAATCAAAAATATTTAAAACATTTATAAAATGTCTGGCAATATTACTAGTTATGACATCTTGTAGATCACCCAAGTATATACATATCGCACACCATCTTCCAAAGGGGCACCGGCGTGAGTTTTTCTACGCACGTTTTTCACATTTGATTAACAATAATCAATTTGCGTGCGTGATTTGGCAGAGTTTCCTGAATAAAATTTGAATTCATAGTCGCGCAAAAATGCTAAATGAGCAAAAACGTCAAATCTAAATGTCACGCTACACAAATCTTGGAATTTGATTTAGCCTTTTACGCACGCCGTTCAATTTTGGTTGGCTCCATACAAGTTGTATTTGCATGAGAAATTTTTGAGAGGAAATTGCGTGCGTGATTATTAGGTTGTAGATATGGGCATGGGCCGGGCTTTTGGCAGGGGCCCGGCGGGTTCCTGCGTAAGCCCGCGGGTACGGGGCGGAATATTTGCTGTCAGCACGAACTCGTGCGTGCATGGGCGTTCAGTAAAATTTCATAAAAGCACGAATAAGCACGAAAAAGCCCGTTGCTAATACTTCAAATTTAGATAAGCTTTTGTATTTATACAAAAAAACATTAAAACTCCTTTGATAAGAAACAAGCAAAAAAAAAGAAATATTTGGAAACCGATAGAAAAAATAAGATACTTAGTAGTTTTGTGTACATATCTGTACAAAAAATACCTTCCACTTTTTCTACTTCCCAGAAAATGTATTTTAAAAATCTTTGATGTAAAAAATTGATTCGCTTAAGTAAATATATATAAATATCCAAGTAACATTTGCATTTATTGTTAGTATAAATTATTGCACATTTTCTCAATTAAGATAATAGATGAAAAAAGTTGTATTTACATAAGAGCTAAATAGAGTAATTCAGGTAATACTGACTTTATATGGAAATTAAGGCGACCACTAAAATAGTAGTGAATTTAAAAAACGCAAATTTATTAATATAAAAATATTTAGATCAAAAACGTATTTAATATTTGGTGGCATGACCGTTGTTTTTAATTACAGCAGCACAACGATCTCTCATGTAGTCCACAATACGCTCACATCTTGCCTTTGGTATTGACTGCCATGCACGTTGAACCACAGCACACAGTTCATTGTTATTTTTCGGCTTGGCTTCCCACACTGCTTTCTTGAGGCGAGTCCCGCAGGTTTTCTATGGGATTGAGGTCAGGAGATTGAGCTGGCCACTCCTTGACCTCAATTCCGTTGTCCCGAAACCACAATTTTGCCAGCTTACTTGTGTGTTTCGGGTCGTTATCTTGTTGTAGGACCCATTTTAGTGGCATTTCGTATTCAGCAAATGGAAGCATAATATCTTGCATAATTTTCACATAGAGATTCTGGTCCATAACGGTTTTAATCCAGAATATTGGCCCTACACCGTGGTATGAAAAACAGCCCCATATCATGATACTAGATCCTCCGTTCTTTAAGGTTTTTGTAGTATAGCGTGGATTGTATTCCGTATTTGGGGGCGTCTTACATACTCACGAGAGCCTTTACCTCCATATAAAATAATTTTGGACTCATCCGTCCACAAAATGTTCCTCCACTTTTGAATGGGCCATTCCAAATGTAGTTTGGCAAAATCGATTCGTGCCACATGATTTTTTTCCAAAAGGGGGAATTTGCGTGGACTTCGTGCATAAGGATTGTGTTCACGTAACCGTCTTCTTACAGTGTGGGCACTACAGGATAAGTTTAGACTATCTAAAATTTCCACAGCTGACATTGTTGGTCGCGACTTCGAACATTTGATAATTTGACGTACGGTAGTCGTTGATAGTTTCCGTTTGGCACCCCTTTTTTCAGGTTTACTTTTATAAGTTATTGCGTTCCGAATCATTGTGGATGAACAGCCAATGATTTCTTCCACTTCCTTGTAAGTTTTACCACTTTCAACC
>NW_016158474.1:125219-130724 GCF_001687245.7 Rhagoletis zephyria
AAGAAATACTTACTAATATTAAGAATTTAAATTTAAGTAACTTATGCGGAATGAAATGCGGACAATTTCAAGGCAGTTTTTAAAAAAAACCTGGTTGGTGAAACGAGCAGCGTTATAAGCGTTTAACGTCATTTTCGCACATATGCAGAAGATTGTATAGAGATATAAGTACATTTTAACTACATATATATGTAAACTTTGGAAACTGAATTTTGTACCCATTTTGAATTATTTGTACCTAATTTGAATTGTACCCTATGTCCGCCATAGATGGCAACCCTAAGTCAGCACTTTGTAAGCGAGTGAATGCTACGAGTAAAAGTAGCGAGTAGCACTGACGTACATATTTTCGACATATATATATATATCATTTTTGGTTTTTGGTTGGGACTGAATCGCTCTTGTCTCGGTGAAAAACGTGTGAATTTTCACAAAATATAAACGCCATATATTTCTAACTTCTGCATAATCACTGAACTTTTGTGAATTTATACAAATAATCTAAAGCCTGTGAATTTACGCTAACTTTCACAAAAAAGGGAATAAACCTGAATTTATAACGTGAAGTTATTAACGCTTAACAAGTGCAGTTTTATTGAAAAGGGCTCCCACTCCAGCTGCATAAAGTCCAGTGGATCTTCGTATGCCGGATCCGTTTACTGCAAACTGGCCATACGTACCATCATCGCTCCAGCGTAGTAGACAGGCGAGAAGCAAGCTCGAAGAATACTTGGGTCGCACCAGACAAATCCAGCGTCCCACCTGTATCTGCCACATCCCGTACCCTTCTCATCGGTCAAGAAGCCGCATCGGTGGAAACCGTGCAGAGGAGGCCGTAAACACTGGTCCTTCGTCGCCACCTTTAAGGAACCGCAAGTAGAAACCCCCCAATCAAATCGTACGTAAGCCTTGGTTATCTTACTAATCTCATGGTGAATATTCACATAAAAAGGTGTGCATAGTTTGATTATCAAAATTCAGTTCATCTTTTAAAACGGTATTCTCGCACCGGTATCCAGAAAATTCTCAAAAATTTGTATACATATACATTCACAGTCAAATATTTTCCCGCGCAAATGATAACCAGTTTCAACTAATATACAGTGGGTCCAAGTGCAAACACAAGTAAATACATGCATACATTCCTCACACACCTCTTGCTTCCGGCGGTTTAAACATATTCGAGTTAAACACTTTAGATTACTGTTTATGTAAAATCTGGAATTTAGTAAAATTATCGCGAGTAATATTAATATTTCCGAATATCACTTCTCAGTAAATATATTACAAGATAAAAACACTGTGCGCTGAAGTACTAACATCTCTTTATACATATACCATACATACAGACTTACACAAACACTCATATATGTGCATTGATCTCTAAATTTGCTTATACATACACCTATACTTACAAAAACTCAAGTGCGGTACGGTGCTAAATTCAAAGGTATATACACATAGATGTGTATACTAAAAGCATAAACAGTGGTACAAGATTGGTTCCACGCGGTCTCAAAATAATCAAGGATTGAGTGACTTCGGCGATACCTCATTAAATTAAACAAATGTAAACAACTCAATCTCACTCGTTTACGATTTCAATTTTATTTTATTTTATTTTTTACTGTTCATTGAACCTGAATTTACCTTACATAATACAAGTCCGGTGACATTCCTCTCTCTGGTTTCAAATAGTAAAACAATAGATTCAATATCTCGGTGTTTTCAAAGTTTTACTGGTACGATACCGAAGTCTCGATCCCCCTAATATAATCCGGCTTCCGCAACTCCTCTGTCTTCGGCTCAAATTTTTATTTTCTTTAAATCTCAACTACCAATTTAACTAAAGTATTCGTGAATGTTAAACGTACCCGAAAGTGACACCAAGAATAGCCCCAAAATGAGCGAAGAAGAGAAAATACAAGGTTCTTCCACCGATACTCAGAGACTAACGCGTTCGGCAGGAAAGTCCACAAAAAAACCTAAACAGCCCAACCCTTCAGCAAAGTTTATTGCGGAGACGGACAATTTCATGGACTACTGTTCTCGCTTCAGAACAACTCCGATCCAAAACAATACTGAGTCTACCTTAAACATCAAAGATAAAAACATTGACAAGTTTTGGGATCGCGTTCAAGATACCTACGACGCAATTGTTGAGACCGATGACAATGACCTTCCCGAAGATTTCAGAGCCTCCTCCTATAACAAGTACAGGTCATGTCTAATAACCTATGAAGATACAAAGGCCCAGATAGCAGACCAGCTGCAACTTATGAAACCAGCCAATAATCCCACAACCACTCCAATTGCACCTCAACCCAAAGAGAGTGGAATCACTTTAAAAGTCCCACCTTGCGATACCGAAATGTTTTATGNTCCGTGACATGTTCACGGCGGTCTACATCAACCACCCAGAACTCACTCAAGGACAGAAACTGTACCATCTCAGGTATAAAACCCAAGGCAAAGCTGGTGAAATAGTAAGGCAAATTCCTCTGACTGACGATAGTTTTAATTTAGCGTGGGAAGCCCTTAAGTCTCGGTACGAGAATAAGCGAGTTCTCGTAGACAACCAGATCCGAATTCTCATGAACATCAAACCCATCAATACGGAAAATAGCGAGGACATACAGAGATTACAATCTTCTGTTAACAATTGCCTCCAAATCCTCGCCACTCAGCAGGTCTCAACCGAAAGCTGGGATCCAATCCTCATATACATCGTCACCTCTAAACTCCCAGAAAACACAGTGTCTTTATGGGAACAATCTCTCAGTTCCAGAAAAGACCTTCCCAACTGGTCTCAGATTAACCCGTTCTTAACCACTCGCTATGAGGTTGCGGAGAGGGTTGATCAATGGCGACCTCCCAAACCAAAACCCATGCCTCAGTCAAATAATTATTACAAACCCCCTACATATCAAAGCAGTCCTCAATTTAAAACTCCTCAAAACCCTCAGAATAGGTCTCTATCCCATGTCCAAGCTCACATGACAGAACAGCGAACAATGCACAAATGTCCAATGTGTAAACATTCAGGACATTCGCTGTGGGGCTGCCCAAAATTTCGCAAAATGTCAACTCAGGAGCGCAGACAATTTATTAGAGAACACAAAATGTGCTTTAACTGCTTCTCTCAATCCCATCTAATAAAAGACTGTGCAAGTACCCAGACTTGTTTCCATTGTCATGAACGACATAATACGGCACTTCACGAAACCCCTAACTCTACGCCGAAAAGACAGCAGCAACAAAAAACCTCGTCTCAGGTCGCAATGATAGCATCGACACAGTCCAACCTTCAAACTCCCGATGGAGAACAAGAAGAAGCCCCAACGAGTTCGAATAGAACGAGAGTGCAGTCCTTTTATTCGGAGAATGAAAGCAAAATACTCCTCCCTACTGCAATTGTGGCTGTGGAACAAAGAGGTGAGCTCTTTAAACTAAGAGCACTTATAGACCAAGGGTCAGAACGGAGTTTCATCTCCACAAAAGCTCAGACCAGACTAGGGCTACCATGTCAAAGCTCGAGCTTTGAAATCTCAGGCATGGGAGGAAGAGTAATCCAGACCTCTAACAAAATGTGCTCTTTAGTACTAGTATCTGCTGATTTGACGACAAAAATAAGTGCCCAAGCAATCGTTTTGCCCCAATTAACAAAAATTCTCCCTAGGTTCCAGCTAAGTCATCAGCAAAGAAATAAATGGTCTCACTTAACGCTAGCAGACCCAAACTGTGACACCCCAAATCAGATAGACCTAGTAATTGGTAGCGACCTCATCCCGAAGATTATGCTCGAAGGCATAGAAAAACTCTCTGAAAATCTGTTAGCACAAAATACAATATTTGGCTGGATTCTGAGTGGTCAAATTCCTCAAAAAATTGGATCTTTCTCGACTCAAGTAGAGGGGACATCAAACGAACATCTCAACTCCCATCTAAGAAGGTTCTGGGAAATAGAGGAAGTTCCGAACCCTAAGCTCACTACCCCCGAAGATGAAATGTGTGAAAAGTTCTACAAAGCCACAACCACACGCACACTCGATGGTCGCTATATGGTGCGCCTCCCATTCAAGCCGAGTTTCCCCAATGAAATCGCCCTAGGCCATTCTCGCCCCTCAGCTCTACAACAATTTCTTAGCATGGAGAGAAATCTTCTCAAAAAGGGTGACCTAAAAACTATGTATGATAACGTCTTGGAGGAATACGTAACACTCAACCATATGGAAGAAACTTCTTCTTATGAAAAGTCCTCAGGAGACAAATACCGGTCGTTCTACCTCCCTCACCATGCGGTTGTTAAACCCGAGAAACGAACGACCAAGGTAAGAGTTGTCTTCAATGCGTCAAAGACTTCTGGCNGCTCTTTAGTACTAGTATCTGCTGATTTGACGACAAAAATAAGTGCGCAAGCAATCGTTTTGCCCCAATTAACAAAAATTCTCCCTAGGTTCCAGCTAAGTCATCAGCAAACAAATAAATGGTCTCACTTAACGCTAGCAGACCCAAACTGTGACTCCCCAAATCAGATAGACCTAGTCATTGGTAGCGACCTCATCCCGAAGATTATGCTCGAAGGCATAGAAAAACTCTCTGAAAATCTGTTAGCACAAAATACAATATTTGGCTGGATTCTGAGTGGTCAAATTCCTCAAAAAATTGGATCTTTCTCGACTCAAGTAGAGGGGACATCAAACGAACATCTCAACTCCCATCTAAGAAGGTTCTGGGAAATAGAGGAAGTTCCGAACCCTAAGCTCACTACCCCCGAAGATGAAATGTGTGAAAAGTTCTACAAAGCCACAACCACACGCACACTCGATGGTCGCTATATGGTGCGCCTCCCATTCAAGCCGAGTTTCCCCAATGAAATCGCCCTAGGCCATTCTCGCCCCTCAGCTCTACAACAATTTCTTAGCATGGAGAGAAATCTTCTCAAAAAGGGTGACCTAAAAACTATGTATGATAACGTCTTGGAGGAATACGTAACACTCAACCATATGGAAGAAACTTCTTCTTATGAAAAGTCCTCAGGAGACAAATACCGGTCGTTCTACCTCCCTCACCATGCGGTTGTTAAACCCGAGAAACGAACAACCAAGGTAAGAGTTGTCTTCAATGCGTCAAAGACTTCTGGCTCTGGGTACTCTCTTAATGACATCTTATATACCGGACCTACTCTCCAGCCTGACCTAATGCTCCTCATTCTCAAATGGAGAACTTATAAATTTTTATTCAATGGTGATGTCGAAAAAATGTATCGACAAATACTGCTGCACGAAGACGACCAAGATTTCCAGAGAATACTATTTCGTTCCACCCAAAACAGCCCCATTCGAGACTATAAGTTGAAAACGGTCACATTTGGTGTCAACTGTGCGCCCTATCTCGCCATTCGTACCCTTCACCAGCTCTCGCAAGACGTAGAAACTACATTTCCCATGGCTGTGCCCATACTGAAAAACGAAACATACGTAGACGACATTCTTTCTGGCAGCC
>NW_016158475.1:0-3214 GCF_001687245.7 Rhagoletis zephyria
CTCAGTTAACTACAAAGGAATAACAACAACAATGATAACAACAAATGACAAGATTAGATGTATGCTAGTGAAATTTAATTAAATTTAATATAAACCTNAACTACAAAGGAATAACAACAACAATGATAACAACAAATGACAAGATTAGATGTATGCTAGTGAAATTTAATTAAATTTAATATAAACCTCAAAAATCACAAAACTTTCACTTAGCTTCGATTATTATCACACTAAGATGCTCATAGGCACTTTTTATAGCAACTTTTACTCAAAATTAGCACAATAAACTTTGCAAAATACAAAGACAAATCAGAGCACAATATAAGTAGAACTTCACAGCTTGGCGTTTGCAATGTCATAATGTAACACTTATTTGAGCCACCCTCATACAAAAATAGTCCGTTGTTGTTGAACGCTTTCAACATTACACAGTTTTTGTTGTTTCTGATTTCAACAGCATTACACTCAAATATTACTTTATTCCCGTTTGCTATTGCCTTACTCACAGACACGAAATTACCCTGTAACGTTGGCACATACAAGACGTTTTTTAATGTTATTTTTGTACCGTCTATGTCGACGTCGCCACGACCTACGGCGTCGATACACTTTGCTCCTGCCAACCACATCTTTTCGCTGCATTTCTGGAAATTTATAAACAAACTACGTACACAACAACACAAATGCGAAGTGGCGCCACTGCCGACGCACCAAGTGTGCGCTGCGATTCCGCTATGTGGCGTTGTTTTTTCACTCAGCATAAAACAAGAACGTTCAACACTCTCTTTCGTGCAGTCACTTTTCTTGTCCTTGCACGTAGCAGCGAAATGTCCGCGCTTACCACAATTGAATCACTTCAAATTTTTACTGTTTCTATTGTTTTTGTTGCTTTCGTTACCCGAACTGTTAGCAACGCTTGCGCCGTTGTTTACTTTTCTATTGAAATGTCCAGATGAGCATGCTCGTGCTTGCATCAACACTTCTGTACTTTTTGCATGCTTGCTTTCACTATCACACTGCCGCGCAACCTCTTCCAACAGTTTAACCTTCAGCGTGTTAAATGTAGGTAATGAATCGCGTGTTTCCATTGCAACAACAAAATGTTCATACTGTACAGGCAAACTCGATAGCACTATTATGACCAGCATTTCTTCTGGAAATTCCACATCTATGGCCGCTAACCCTTCCTGAATTATATAAAACTCATTAGGTGGTTCGCCACTGCAGTCCCTTCTAGCATGCTCAGATACAACAGTTTTTTAAACAATAAAATTTTTCGAGCTGGTCCTTTTGGCTGATGAATTTCGCGGAGCTTAATCCACGCTTCCACTGCGCTTTCCAAGTTTTTCACATGGTTAATTTGCGTCGGTTTTACATATAATAACATCGATGCCAATGCCTTTTCATTTTTAGTTTCAAATAACGCTTTTTCAGCACTGGTCATATCTTCCGTTTTCTTTTCACGGCCACACACCACTCCCCACAAATCAGAGTGTACCAGTATGCTTTTCATTTGAATCGACCACGACGCGTAGTATGAATCGTCCAACTTTTCAATTTGAAATAACGCACTCATTTTTAATTTAATGTTTTTTAATAATGCACCGACACACAGCACAATTACTCACGGCAGTCTAATTCAAAAAATATTACCGACATACGGCGAACATTTCAATACGCAAAGTTCTTTTCTCGCTGTACAAGCGCTGTGCCCGTAACCTATTGCTTTGATGTATTTGAATAGACTAAAAGATGACAATGTAGGGGATGAACAGTCTCGTTGAAATGAATAGAAGAGAAAAGAGGAAGATGGGTAAAGCAAAATAGTGATGGGAAGTGTTGCCACTTATACAAAATTTATTTTGAACACATATAATAATAAAAAATAATTGTTTACCAAGGGTCCTATTTCGAACTTCGAAGGCCCATATCTCGATTTCGGAGGCTAACTTCGGAGAAACTACTTCTTTACCTGCGACTCAGTCTTTTAAAAAAAATTGGTTTGGTCCAATACCTAGCCTAGTGCTGTACAGTGTAATGATTCCAGTATCTTCATTTATGTATATTGTAACTATCAATATCTTATAAAGAGAAGTGTAATTTTTTTTTTAATCAAACCTAATAAAGTTAGAAGGACGAAATTCGAGGATGTGGCAGTTTACATATTGGTCCTTGACCTTTAATTTTTCACAAATAAGTATTGGAAATTTCCAAGGATATTCAAAAATAAAGTTTTAAAAGGACATTTTCAACACTTATTCGTCCTGGTGCACCAAAAAATTAATTTTTTTTTCAATCCTACAGAATTTTTCCTTTTAATTTATACCCATATTGTTAATCTACAATGAAACAAATCTTTTAAATAATTCTTTAATTCAATCATAACCTAGAAATTTCAAAGTCCTTTTAAAAAAAATCCTGACGTCAGAGAGAAAAACCAAAAACGCATTTATACTATATTTGGCTCCAAGTTTTGTAAATATATTTCATTTTATGTTTGTAGGCTAGTCTGATCTTTTCAGTTCTTGTGCGAATAAAACTACTTTATTCCACTTTTCACCCGACGTTTCGCTAAAACTTTTTTAGCATCCTTAGGGGTAGTGTTTATTTTATCTGTTACAACAAATATACAAAAATACAAAAAAACACACACATTAAGTATTAACCGAAAAAACAAAAATGTATACATATATAACAACAAATTGAATTTAATGACAAACCAACTTACATTGTTTAGATATTCAAACATAGATATGTAATATGTATAAATACTTAATCACTAAAAAAGAAAATATATCCATACCACTTGATGTGGTAGTTTTGTCAGTACTGAAAATTTCATTTCTGTAAACAAGTTATGTATGCGGCCGCAATGTTGTCTGTATCTTCCTTCTTATTAATTGTCATTTCTCGTTTTTGCATAATTCTAAGGCTCTCTATTGTGTATCGAATCTGTTCTCTTCTTTCTTTGTCAATAATATTTGTGTTCGCGAAATCAGCTGTGTGTCCACTTGTTAAAATGTGCTGTGATAATGCTGTACTGCTTTTCCGTTTCCTTATGTCCGCTTCATGTTCGCCTAATCGAACACCTAAAGGCCGCTTCGTTGTCCCAATGTACACCTTTCCGCATGTTTCTGTTTCCTTCCCATTGCATTTAATTTCGTAGACTACGTTGTTTTGTTGGTGGACCTCCACTGGACACTTTGTTTTTGTA
>NW_016158475.1:3541-20982 GCF_001687245.7 Rhagoletis zephyria
CTTGCCACATATAAGCAGAACGTTGAAAATTATTGAAATCGGACTAAAATTACGGTCGCTTTTCATATAACGGTTAATTTCAGAAATGCTTGAAACTTCAATATTTCGAAATTTAAGGACGCTAATTTACTCAAAATTGATACACCCCGGCTTACCATCTAGCGGTAGGTTTCGGAAAGGTGATAAAACATATATTTAATACTTGCGCCGGGTATTTAATGTTCGGCTCCGCCCGAACTTAGACTTTTTTACTTGTTTTACAATGTAGTTGCTCCTTCGTTATAGGCTTTTATTATAAAAATATTCCGATTCGTGCTGATGGTTTCTGACTCTATAAATTAAATGAAATGATCATATGGCGCAAAACGTGGACTCTTACAAGACGTTTTGGCTCACAGTACTTTTCAAATATCACTGAAACTCGCTAGAATACAACTTTCGGATAGTTTTTCTTCTTGCATCTGAAAGCATAAGTATGTGGCAATTTTTAATAAACCTAAAATATATTGTAAATCCTGTTGTTTAAGAGTTATGAATGTTTCAACGGCGTACTCTTACATTAAAATTCTTGGAAGTACTTTATAAAGCTGCTTTATATTATCGAAATCTCTGCTCTCCTTATATAATGTTTTAAAAAGTTGGTACACAGTTTCTTAGCTTAAGAAAAGGACTCAAGAACTACATATTTATTGAACTGATAAAATCAATTTTGAGGTCAATCTTCGCAAAAAATAGTCTGACTGTTACGATACAGAAAAAGGCTGTTAAGTTAGCTGTGCGATATACGTGTAGCAACAGGGGCGGATCCAGACAAAAATTTCAGCGGGGGGAGGGGGTTAGGTAAATTATTATTTTTGATATTAAGTATATTTATTTTATACATCATCTAGCACTTTTAGGAGCGCCAACCCAACCAATCTCTCCTGCCCAATGCTACTACGCAAATAGGTCTTCAACCTTCGAAGGGTTGAAAATGACCGCTCGCTCGTTGCAAGAGATACTGGCAGTGTTGCATGGTCCAACTTCCGAATTTCCTTTGGCAAGATGTTCTGAGTATTTTTTAGTAGTTTTTTGTGATTGACAAATCTCCCATTTATTTGATCCAAATAATGATCAAGTATGGGAATGAAAATTGAGCAACGAAACAAAATTTTAGCAGAGAAGAGACTTAAAATGTCTCAATATGTATCACATTTTTATTTTAAGTATCAAAGTATTAATATACAGTCTAAAAAGTGCGTGTAAAACTACTATTGAAACGTGTATATTTTTCAACCAGAATCTGTGTAAATATACACATAGGATGTTCGAGATTTGATTTCAAACATTAGTGGCATTAAAATATAAAGTTGCTTTAAAATAGGTTTATAAGTTGAAAAATATATGAAAAATTCAATTTATAAAGCTCTTTAAACCTACTTCATTTTTATGAATAACACTCTAAAAAATTTTTGTTTAAATTTGCGCATATTAAGATAGGTAACTAGTTTCCTCTCTTAATGAATGCAAATTTAAACACTGCTTGCTTACTTTTACTTATCATATGTGTGGCGTAGAACAACTTTCAAATTTGTTTTTTGAGTTTTAAACATTTATTGTTCACATTTTCCCAGTTTACACATAAAATGTTTAAAATTTCCTCTAAAAATTTTCGTTTAAATTTACGCATATAAAGAGAGGTAACCAGTTTCCTCTCCTAGTGTGTGCAAAATTAAACAATGTCTGTTTACTTTTACATATCAAGTCACGTAGCGCACACAAGGGGTGGGTTTTGGGGCTAAGTTTATTATGATATAAGAAATTTTGAAAGAAAAAATTTTCTTTTCCATTTCTTGTGCGTCATTTTGTTAGAATTTTTCCTTTTTTCTTGAGAGCTCTTTAAAGTTTAACTGCGAATGAAAACATTGTCCTAAAAATATGCAATGCATACTCACTTACTGTTGCTTTTTACACTTTACAGCCTAAAAAAGTTTACAACTGATATGTACTTAACAAGCATTCGAAGATTTAATTTGCTAACTTGGAATTCGTTCCACCAAAATGAGCTACATGATAAAAATACAAGTTCAGTTAAATTTTCGTTATTCGAATTATTAAAAATTGAGAAATCAGAAATCGACGAAAATTAATAAAAAAGTGTAAAAATTTCGTGAAATTATTTAATTTATTTATATTAAAATTCTTTTGTAAAATTTTGTATTACTTTTGAAAGTTGAGTGCATCTTTAACCGTTAATTTTTTCATGATTTAATGATCGGATCTAAACCAAATTACGAGACGACCCTTAAGGTACCATCTTTCCGGTAAAAAAAATAATTATTGGAATCGGTTCACGCGGTGCAAAGTTATGCGGTGGAATAAATAAAAGAAGTAAAAATACTCCGAAGAATTGATAACCTCCCCTTTTTTGAAGCCGGTTAAAAATGTCTGAGTTCTTTGTAAATTTTATGTAAATAAAATGCAATTGATGATACTTTAAAAAGTTTATTTATTTATTTCATACTGTAAATAAAACTTTCATAAATGTATTTTAAAGAGCGAATTTTCAGTATTTGCTGATGATATATATTTAGAAGTATAAACCCTTTCTCCCCAAAAATATATTCCTGCGTGCGCCCCTGGCACTTAATAATAATAATAGATTGGCGCTTACACATATGTTAGTGTTTGGCCGAGCTTCTCCTCCGATTTGTGGCGTGCGCCTTGATGTTGTCACACAGCTTCTCGCCCCTGGCACTTAGTATTTATTATTTGTAATAAATGTATTTTTACTTTCAAAATGTTTGTAATTTTAAACATTTCATGTGTATATTTTAAACAACTCATGTTCAAAATCAAATCTTGGACATCTTGTCATGTCAATGTCCGTTGTTTGTGTGCCGTATACTTGAACAGATTCTTGTTGAAAAATAAACACCTTTCAGTAGTAGTTTTACATGCACTTTTTAGAGTGAAGGCCATATGTGTTTAAAATATACACGTAGATATACGCATAAAGTTATTAAAATTGCAAAGATTTAGAAAGTAAAAATACATTTTCTACTAACAATAAACATTAAGTGCCCAGATTTACTAAATTTTAAACATTTTGTGTGTAATTTTGCTCTAGCGACAAATTAGGTATGTAAATTAAACAGACAATGTTAAATTTATCACACGTTAGGAGAAGTAACTGGTTACCTCTCTTTATAAGCGTAAATTTAAACAAAAAAATTTTAGAGCAAATTTTAAACATTTTATGTGTAAACTGTGAAGTTGTGAACATTAACACCCAAATTCATAAAAAATAAAGAAGACTTTAACTGCTTTATAAATAGAAAATTTGTATGAAAATGTCACTATGTCACTTTATAGGGCTCTTTAAATCTATTTTTTTTTTTTTATGAATAGGACGTCTAGTGTTTAGAACTCAACAACCAAATTTGAAATTTCTTCTACGCCACACATTTGCTAAGAAAAAGTAAACAAGCAGTGTTTAATTGAATTAACACGCTCTATAAGTCACTCATTATGCCTGACTGGTGTATGGCGCGGAGGCAGGGACAATGAAAGCATCTGATGAGGCGGCGGAGTTTTCGAGAGAAAGATCCTGCGAGATTTAAGGACCTTTACGCGTTGGTGATGGCAAATATCACAGACGACTTAACGATGAGCTGTATGAGCTTTACAACGATATAGACATAGTGCAGCGAATTAAAATTCAGCGGCTCCGCTGGCTTGGCCATGTCGTTCGAATGGACAGAAACGCTCCTGCTCTGAAAACATTCAACGCGGGCCGCGATGCTGGTAACAGAGGAAGAGGAAGGCTTCCTCTGCGTTGGAAAGACCAGGTGGAGAGTTTCCCCCAAAACTGGGGGCCAAATATAGTAAAACTGCGTTTTTAGTTTTTCTATGTGACGTCAGGATTTTGTTAAAGGACTGAAATTTCTAGAATATGAATGAATAAAAAAATTATTCAAAAGATTCGCTGCATTATAGGTATCAGTTAAAAGGAAAAATTCTGTAGAATAGGAAAAAAATTTAATTTTAGGGTGCACCTGGACGAATAAGTATTGAAAATTTCCTTTTAAAATGTTATCCTTGAATATCCTGGAAAATTTCCAATACTTATTTTTGAAAAAAAAATATACGTCAATGAGTAATACGTTAACTACATCCTCGAATTTCGTCCTTCTAACTTTATTAGGTTTAGATAAAAAAAATTTAAACTTCTCTTTATAAGATATTGATAGTTACAATATACATAAATAAAGATACTGGAATCATTATTATGTAACCATGTATGCGCTCTAAAAGAACAAACTGACCGTATGATATGCCTACGGTTTAAATACTTTAATTGTTATGTATACATGGGCGTAGCCAGCCTTTCATCTAGGGGGAAAGAGTTTATATAGAGGGAAAAAATGTTTTTAATGATATTTCTTTTTTGTGTATACAAAACGAAAATTTTTGGGTTTTAGAAAGTATAATTTTTCTGGTAGCCTTTACAACGATAAAAATCGGTTAGTAATTTTTTTGTTTAAAATATTTTTCTTTATAAAAAAAGATATTTTTTGCTTTCAAGTGTTTTTCCTCAAATTTTTATACACGAAGTATACAAATATGTACACCTGAAGGAAGGGTGTTCAATCGTCTTAACAACGATACCAAATTCTTAAAAATCGGTTAGTAATTTCTTTGTTAATTTATTTTTATTTTTAGATAAAGGTATTTTTTCATTATAAGTGTTCTTTCTTAAATTTTTATATACGAAGTATAAAAATACGCATATTAGAAGAAAGAAGATTTGATTGCGTTAACAACGATATCAATTTTTTAAAAATCGCTTAGTAATTTGTTTGTTTAAAATATTTTTTTTTTTTTATTAAAAAAAGGTATTTTTTGAACACTTTTTCTCAAATGTTTACATACAAAGTATACAAATATGCACATCAGAAAAGAAGAAGGGGGTCTAATCACTTTTACAACGATACCAACTTTTTAAAAATCAGTTCAAAATTGTTTGAAATATAAGATTTTTAATTTAATAAAATTTAATAATAATTTTTTACCAAAGATCCTATTTCGAACTTCGAAGGCCCATATCTCGATTTCGGAGGCTAACTTCGAAAAACGGAGAAATTACTTCTCTTAAAAAAAATTGGTTTGGTCAAATACTCAGCGGAGTGCTGTACAGTGTAATTCTAGTATCTTCATTTATGTATATTGTAACTATCAATTTTTATAAATAGAAGTGTAAAATTTTTATCTTAAACAAATAAAGTTAGAAGGATGAAATTTCCAAGGATATTCAAAGTTTTAAAAGGACATTTTCAACATTTATGCGTCCTAGTGCAACAAAAAATTAATTTTTTTTTAATCCTCAGAACTTTTCCCATATTGTTACTCTCCAATGCACCAAATCTTTTAAATAATTTTTTTTATTCAATCATATCCTGAAAATTTCAAAGTCCTTTAAAAAAATCCTGACGAATCCAACTGAGTATTGGGATTTTCTTACATAAGCAAAACCTGCCTTTCGAGCTTGTGTATAATATTCACGACGTTAAAACTGCATGAAATTAATAAAAATTGTTTAAAATTAGTGTCTAGCCGCCATAAAGTAAAAAAGAACAAATGCAAAATCATACATTTTTCACAATTTCCTAACACTTCGCTACACGTTGGAAAGCAAAATTCTGTTCGACAGAAAATTCGATACTCAACGACACGGTTTCGACACGGTTGCATAGCTCATAATTTCACTTTCGATGTTCGATCTTCAATAACCAGCGAAGATCGAAAACCGAATCCAACTCATAATAAGGGCCTAAAAGTCACTAGTGTTTTCTGCATACACTTGCATCCAGCACTCTCTTGGCTCCCTTCGTAGTATTTAATATTCCAAGGTTTTCAAAAGCTTTTCGGGCCACATTAAAACAGGTTTGTTATCCAGCTGAAGGCATCCTCATCTTCTAGTGGCGGCATCTTCCTAGTCGCCAGGGAATACCGAGGGATCATACAGTGACTTCTCGTGGCGTTTCTATCTCTTGCTTCATCCAAAACATCGCTCCTTTCGTTTTTCCAACCACCGCAAATATCCGCACACTTGCTCCATTTCAAAACATTGTTCTGTACAAATTTGTCGTTAGCTTTAAAAATTTCGTCGCTAGTGGCGTAAGAAGTCTCAAGTACTTCATTCTTCTTCCATTTGCATTGCGAATGAGTACCTTACTAACACGAGAAGACTGCCTCTAAAATCGTGTTGATTCGCTCTTTGACAGTGTGATTGTGAAGTTCCAAAGAAAAACTAATATATACAGTGCGCGAAGCTGCTGCCCTTGTTACGAGAAGAGCTCAGCCAGCAAAAAATCCGAAAATTAATCCGAAAACAGGAAGAAAAGTGGATGAAACGCGGATTAGGTCGACAAAAGTACCGAAAGTGGTTGTCAAAAGGGTACGTTTTCGGCTATTTTTCTGACGCTTAAGAGCGAAATATCCCTTTGCTGCAAGCTATTTGTGTTGTGTATGGGGTTTGACGAGCCGCTGAAGGTAATTTTAATAGAAATAGAAAAATTTTCTGGCCGCCATGTTGAAGCTTGATCAAACCGCTTGCGTTGTGTATGGAAAGTCTAAAGAATTTTCCCGCACCACTAGTACAGGGTGCCGCGTCACCCACTTTGGGAAAGCCTGCTCTAAAATATGAGGCGCTCAGCGCCAAAACGGTCTAATCCCAAAAAAATGGTTCTGAGAAAAACGAAGTTAAAGGAAAATAAGTTTTTAAAATATTTTTATTTTTTTTATTAATTGTAAATAAATATTAGTTGTAATATTTGTTTTAGGTTAATCATAAGTATTAATTAACTTACGTAAAGACTATTTTAAACAGTTAATACATAAATAAAAGTGGCTTAGGCCATTTTGGAATCCATTTAAAAAAAAAAACTATATTGATAGGAACTGAGGGTTAGGCCATTTTGGCTCCATTAATTAAAACATACAAAATTTCTTCAGATAAATAATAAAAATAGTTTTTAGCGTTTTAAATAATACAAATCAATAATAATAAATGTTCGTCTTCTTCCTGAATATCTTCGTCTTTGGCTCTCGAAATTGGTTTTAAATTATTATAAAATGCATGCTTTATAGGAGGTATGAACTCTTTGAGTTCCTGTAAATCCTTAAACTTTGCAGCTTTAATTAATCTTCCTCCAGGATAAAGCGGTTCCAATTCCAAATCTACGAACTTGCTGGAGTTCCTCTTTGAAATATCTACTTCTTGAAATAAAACATCTATGTTATTTGAATATTTGTATTGAATTATAAATGAGTTCACATTTTGGAATCGAAGCCACTGAATCTTAAGCCATTCAACTTTTGAAGTCTTGTCTGCGGAGATTTTTCTGTTTGTCACTAGTTTCTCGATTAAGGATATGCTTTTAATATCATCTGCCGTCATCTTTACCAAGTGAAATGGTTCCCTTTTTTTTGCCGTGATGATTACACGACCCCAATCATCAGGCGTAAAATGTCCTTATAATATTTTTTTTCCTTTTCAATGAGACCAATATCTTGATCGCATGGTAGGAATGAGTGGCCAGATACTAAAAATTTGTGGTCTATCTGTTCCACTGGGAAGGTCGAATTATTGACCATGTATGTGCAAATAGTGCTCATTCTTATGTTCCGGTTTTGTCCACCACATTGATCGCTATACATTATTAAGTTCTTACATTTGACATTGGCTTTCACGTAATGCATAATGCGAGACCCTATTTACTGTGGGCCACGTGAAGCTATTCCCTTATTCCAGGTATACCTGAATGACTTGTTTGTGATAAGGTCATCAATACCAAGACAATAGGTCCATAGCTGTCTTTTGTGGTAAGCTACCCCTGTGGAAATGACTGGTGTCGGCAGGGTTTTCATAAGATCGAATGCTATAACTGCATATTCTTCCTTGTTAAGTTTCGAGTCCAATTGCATCCCAGTTCTAGCTGATTCAGCTTTTCGGTGATGCAAATCTCTTTCGCTCGTAATCCTTTCCTTTTCAGAAGGATCACCTGCGGCTTCGATTTTTACTTTAAAAAAATCACATTTTTTGCTGCTGTCGGAGATTGGAGCTCGAAAATGCAAATTAAAGTTTTCTGAAAAGATTTTGGTGAAAACGAATTTAGATACAACTTTGTCCACTTCTGTTCTTGTTCCACGATACAGCTCGTACATAATCGATATGTTTAAGGTAGGTGCGAGAAATTCTCTTTGAATATTCTTATTTCTTGAATAGTGGGAGCTATACCTCGGAAATTTATTGATAAATTCTTTCAAGACTTCTGTAGCTTCAACGCTGGTCTTATTATGAGGTGGGTGTCTTCCTCTTTGGTCCAATTTTGGTATAGTTGTGCCACTTCCAGGTGCTCTATGCTTAAGTTCACGTGTAATACGACCATCGCTTATTTGTAAGCTCTGCTTAAAATATCTTTTTGCAGACATGCATTCCGACATTATTTACTCCAGGAAGTTTGTAAATTCTTGTACTAGATCTTCGGCTTTCGCCAATAGACTTCTTATAAGATCTTCTTGTTTCAATTACTGCAATTTGTCCACATAAATAAGCATTTTGCAAATCATGATTACCAATTTTATAAAAATTTTCACAAATACTTCGCAAATTATTCTCACTGAAATGCTGATGACATTTTAACGGACATGGACATTCAAGTGCATTAAGTGTTTTAGCTGGCTTCATAACTCCTTTCACAGTTTTATAAGATTTTCCGTTATTTCTCTGAACTTTACTTACGTGTTTTTTCCAGTTAGATTTGTTGGCAATCCGTTATCTAGTAGATATTTTCAATTCATTGCTGCTTTCAACTTCGATATCTGGTTCAGCTGACCTGGTTTCATTTTCTGTTATTCCGATCTGGGATTCTGTTGCCGTAAGACCCGACGGTCCAGGCAATGTATCTTCGGAAGAGCGCGATGAAATTGATGACCCACTTGGTGTTGGGACGTACTCCGATCCAGAATTTTCGAAGTCTTGTAAACTCATCGAGTTAGCATCACACATGTTTATTCATGTACTATTTTTTTTTCTTGCTAATACATTTTCAATTAAAAAACTGATAACAAGGCGAATTTATATGTACAATGGTTTAGCTTTATGCGGCTAGAACTGCCCAACAAACACACCAATTTGACACATGATGCCGTGAGACGAAAACAACAAGAAGTGTGCTGCCACCACCTGGTATAAATTCGCCTTGACTGATAACACACTTCAATATTCATTCAAAAATTTGAGCACCCATGGTTAACTTGATTTATTTTTCGAATATACTCTTGACTAAAACGTAACATGCGTTTTTGGCCTAACCCACACATATTTTTTATTTCTAGGATTCGATTTGGCCTAAGCGGCTTAGGCCATTATGGCATCCACATTTTTTGGAACATTGCATAGAGGAAAAACAGTTTTCAGCAGGTAGTATAACCTAGTGTTATACTATGCAATAGGGAGTTTTTTTAGTATTTATTTCAAAAGGTTCCGGTTAGATCAGCATAGTCAGTTTGATGTTTTTGAAAATGAGGGTTAGGCCGTTTTGGCGCTGAGCGCCTCATATAGTACCTAATATTCCAGACAACAGTCATACTGTGCGGACGTGTTTTTAAGTCGCTCCACTTTTTGTTATATTATCTGATAATATTTCAAGTTAATATATTTTCTTGTGTATTAGTATGGTGCCAAGTGGTTTTATATCGCTCCAGTTTTTGTTATATTATCTGCTAATATTACAAGTTAATATATTTTCATTTTTATTAGTATTATGCAAGGTTTTATTTTGAGACGTTGACTCATAATTTTGTGATTTAATTGCAATAAATTAATTGCTAAAATCGAAATTTAATATGGCGTGATTGTGCGGGAAAAAGGTTGATAGGAATCGATCGAAGTCGTGTTAGTTACACCATTTATAACTCAAGAACGGCTGGACCGATTTTTATGATATTTGTTTTTTGAATTTGTCTACATTCCGAATAGCAGAATAATTATTAAAACAACCGCTAGGTGGCGCTGGAGTCGAGTTATTAGTAAACCCGTATTTATGGTCCGATTTGCCTCATATTTGAGATATGTATTGACAATAGGAAAAACAATACCATTGCAAAAGTTATTACTAAAAATCGTGTTTATGATCCGATTATCCTCAGATTCAAAATATGTTTTTTTGGGAACAGGAAAAAGAATTCTATCGAAAAAAATTTGCCGCCAGATGGCGCTGAAATTGAGTTACATATGTATATGTAACTAAAAATCGTATTTATGCTCGAATTTATTTCATTATCGAAATATATGAATTCACATACCGATGGTCCTCTGCAATAACGACACAACTCAAAATTCAAAAAATCAAATCCCTTATTACTGTCTAATCCTAACTAAAGTAAGTAGTAAAAGTTATATATGAATAAGAAAACGATTAAAGACATGAGCCATTTAACAACAGTGCGAGTTTTTATTTTTTTTATTTTTGAATTGTGTCGTTATTGTAGAGGACCATCGATATATTTCTGATGGGAAAAGATACATATGTATCAGGGTTGTTGCGAATATTCGCATTCGCAACCGCGGAGCTTCCGCATTAATTTTAACATTCGCATTCGCTTTAGCATTCGCAATAATCAATGCAGATCTTTTGCGATTGCGAATATTGAAGGGACAGTTATTTTTTTTCGAGTTAAACTTTGTTTTTTATTGCGAAATAAAAATCCTTTCCGGATAATAAACAAACCGCTATCCAAATCAAACAAGTTTGGTATCAAATGAAAGAGGACGCAAATAGCTTTAAAACTGAAATGTCTAAACGAGGAAAGCCACCTATTGAAAAATATTTCAATAAAAAATGTCAGGTATATGAATTTCTTTAGTATTAAATGATAAAAAAATATAAATAGAAGTGGAAACCTTCGTTCGTTATTTTTGTTTAAAAGCTATTTCAGTCCTCTTTCATATGATATCAAATTTGTTTAATTTGGATAAGTGCTTTGTTTATTATCAGGAAATTACTTTTATTTCGGAATAAAAAATATTTGGCTAAATTTAACTCGTAAAAAATAACTGTTATTTTCGGTTCGTGGAATATTGAGAATGTGCACTGATAAAACATTAGATTAAAAGGATTAAAAATGAATTATCGAAAAGCGCTAGTGACGTTACAGGTTCTCCAAATTCAGAAACAACCAAAAGAATGAGAATGAAGAATTCTTTGGAAAACAACGGTGTTGAAACAACGATCTTGCCATGATGCTAGATTGCGAAGATGAAAGTCACGAGGATACATCCGATATTTGCAGTCTCGATGCAGTTCTCAAAAAGGAATTATTGTATCAATACAAATTAAGTCGAATGATTACTTTTTCTGTGCGAAATTAGTAGCAGCTAAAATATTGCACTATTTTAATGTAAAATGATGCCTACCATTAAAAAAATTTTAAAGTCAGTAAATAAAATGTAAAAACATAACTTAGTTTTCGTAAGGCAAACTTTTCCGCGCAATGTTTTTTATGTTCAAATGATGAGTATATGTGTTTAAGTAGTACTCGAAAACATTGTCCAATTAGCTTTGTTTTGACTCAAGTTATTTTCTTACCATACTCAACCCCCTTGAAATGAGCTATACAGGGTGTCCCAGAAGTAACGTGCCAAACTTTAGGGGAAGGTAGGTGGGGGGGGTGAGCTCCCTGATAAACAAAAAATTTTCAGGTAAAAATGTCACCGTTATTGAAATATTTACATTTTTTCGAAAAAACTGCAACTACAAACCGGGCAATACTTAGTAAATTTTTTATGTAAAATACTTCCAGACAGTTGCCTCTCCATACTCAAATGCAATGTAGTTAAAATATATTAAGGAACCATCATAAAATTAGGCCTATTTCTGGATTTTTAACTTTTTTATATTTTCTTCCCCAACTTTGACTATCTCGGGTGAAAAAAATGTACTGAGCTATAACTTTACATTACATAAAAAAAATTGCTCGTTTAATAAAGATTTCAGAAAGGTGCCACACTAACTGTTTTGAATAGAAAAAAAAAGGTATAGCCGCTTTTGTGGGTAAAGGACTGAGACACGCTAGAATGTATTTAATAGATTTAAATTGAATTTGCTCTTGTTACCGTCAAATGACATGCTAAATAGTACAAAGGTACATTATTACCTGCTCCTGACATTATTTTGTGTTACTTACCGGAATTAGTGAAAGTGGATTTTGTGAAATTGGACCCTTCGAACATTGTGTTATTAATACTATGACAGAGAACACGCAGTATACGTCGCATGAATATGCGGATATTCACCTAATTTACGGTGAAGCTTGCTGTAATGCCAGAGCTGCTCAAAGACTCTATGCAGAGCGATACCCCAATCGCCGACATCCGGGTCGTGAAGTATTCGCCCGGACCCATAGAGAAATATATGAAGGTAAGTGATTTTTACACCTTTCTTGTTTGCTTGCTTGTTAACTATCATTTTTCACTTTTTTAAGGTCGCATACCTGGAAGGCGTGGCGGCGAAACAGGACGTCCTGCAACGGTAGATGTTGAAGCTGTGTTAGAGGAAGTGGAACTAGCTCCATCGACTTCAGTGAGAATGATGGAAAGACGGACGGGAATACCAAAAACTACAGTTCACAAAGCTTTAAAAGACCATCGATTTCATCCCTACCACATTCAACGTGTTCAGGCTCTACAGGAAAGAGATTACCTGTCGAGGGTTAGATTTTGCCGTGAAATGTTGCGAATGCATGAATCAGACCCCAACTTTTTTAATAAAATAATTTGGAGCGATGAATCATCATGCAAACGTGATGGTTATTTTAATTTACATAACCTTCACAGTTGGCAGATAGACAATCCTCACGAAATGAGAGAAGATCGTTCGCAGTACCGGTACAAAATAAATTTATGGTGCGGTATTTTTAATTGTCAGATATTGGGACCTGTGGAACTGCCGCCAACGCTCAACTCTCACAGTTATTTAGAGTTCCTTCAGGAACGGCTTCCAACTCTTTTGGAAGATGTACCCTTAAACCTGCGGCGAAGACTATGGCTGCAAAATGACGGGTGCCCTGCTCACTACGGGCGTGAAGTAAGAGCTCATTTAGACGAAACTTATCCTCGCCGATGGATTGGACGATACGGGCCAATCACGTGGCCCGCTCGATCGCCAGACCTGAATCCATTAGATTTTTTCTACTGGGGCTGTCTTAAGGACAAAATTTATTCAAAAACAATTCAAAACGAAGAGCATTTGCGGGAACAAATAAATGGAGCTGCTGCTGAGATAGCCCAATTGAGTTTAAGATCTCTAAAAGCGTCTTTTCTTAAAAGGTGCCGAGCTTGTATTAGAGTAGAAGGTCGCCAATTTGAGCATATTTTATCAATAAATGAATAAATTTTTCTTCAAACAACTCATGTATATCTTATTTCACGTGAACCCATCCTTCACACAAAATATTGATAGATATAGCCCTTGTTATAGACTCTAGTCCGAATTCCGGTAAGTAACATAAAATAATGTCAGAAGCAAGTAATTATGTACCTTTGTACTATTTAGCATGTCATTTGACGGTAACAAGAGCAAATTCAATTTAAATCTATTAAATACATTCTAGCGTGTCTCAGTCCTTTACCCACAAAAGCGGCTATAACTTTTTTTTTTTTTTTCAAAACAGTAAGTGTGGCACCTTTCTGAAATCTTTATTAAATGAGCAATTTTTTTATGTAATGTAAAGTTATAGCTCAGTACATTTTTTTTTCACCCGAGATAGTCAAAGTTGGGGAAGAAAATATCAAAAAGTTAAAAATCCAGAAATGGTAATAATTTTATGATGGTTTTAGGATGTATTTTAACTACATTGCATTTGAGTATGGAGAGGCAACTATCTGGAAGTATTTTACATAAAAAATTTACTAAGTATTGCCCGGTTTGTAGTTGCAGTTAAAGAAAACACATGAAAAGGCACGATTTTTTTTAAATTCGAAAAAATGTAAATATTTCAAAAATGGTGACACTTTTACCTGAAAATTTTTTTTTATCAGTGAGCTCACCCCCCCACCTACCTTCCCCTAAAGTTTGGCACGTTACTTCTGGGACACCCTGTATAATAAAATAAGTATGTTCATATGTACATAAATGGTTTCATCTGGGAATTAATCGTGGCAATATCGAATTTCGTAAATAAAAAAAAAAATATTACATGTCTCGCAGATATGCCTTGAGGAGAGATTCATAAGGCAGTTAGTCTTCATAAAATACTTCATTTTCACTTAAGCTTTCAGTTTTCCCCAATTCTCCACCGATATTATTTATACAGTACAGCGAAATTGCTTTACTACATCAATGAGGAAGAAATCCGAATCACTATGAAACCAAATAATAGAGGAGCACTTACCACGTAGAAATCACTGCAAGTGAAATTTTTTCCGAATGGTATTTAATTATCTATGAGTAAAAATTCCTGAAGTGGCCCTCTAAATTTTCACAAAGTAACAAATATTGCAATAAGTATTTGCATTTCTCAGCTGGAGTATCCACAAATACATCAGCAAAACATTTCGCCAGTATTCGGTTTTTTAAATTACCTTTTTTTTATGTAATATTTATGCACCTTATATTTGTAATAATTATTGCGACCAAAGTTTTCATGCGATTTGCATGAAACTTTGTGAGTACGTAAAAAAAAATAGTTTTCTGAAAATTGGTAGGATTTTTTAAAATTTTTATTTTTTTTTTAATTTTTTTCCACTTTTTATTTTTTAAATAAATTGTTTTTTTTTGATTTCTTGTTGTGATTATAATCACGTTTAGGTGTCAAAATGTTCCTTACAATATCTTTTGCTAATGCGCTCAAAAAAATTTTTGTGCAACCATACGGCTCTTTAGATATAAATTTTTTTTAACATATGCCAACCACTATTTGTGTACTAATATCACAGGTTTACAAAAAAAAAGTGTATGCATATTAAACGAAATCTATATATCCCTATGTTATTCGATACGCTGAATGCAAATCCGAGGTCCGTTAGCCTCCATCACGTCAGTTGCGTGGTCAGTTGAAGGTCGAGTAGGGAAAATTATTGAATAAACCTGAAAATTCATATATATGGGGCTTTAGACTCGCACAAAGTTTAATGCTTGGATTTATGCGGGGTTTGCTAAAGAAACACTATATTAAAAAAAAAATTATAATAATTAAAAGTCAAATGAGTGAGTGTCAAATCAATCAGTTTTTGAACAATCGGTCGTGTTTGCATGTTTAATGTATAGAAACCCCGCATAAATCCAAGCTTTAAACTTTGTGCGAGTCTAAAGCCCCATATATATGACTTTTCGGATTTATTCAATAATTTTCCCTACTCGACCCTCAACTGACAACGCACCTGACGTGATGGAGGCTAACCATGGTTACGCTACAGGAGGTGAAATGTAATCCAAATTGAGGCTGCTATTTTTTTGCTCCATTTTCACTATTTACCACCATTAAAATTGGCTATTTACCACCAACAATGCAAGAAAATTTTGACAGCTGCTTTTGTTTCATAGCGCCACTTGCGGATACTAAAATTTACACCCCTATGCTGTAATCCGTCGTAGATTCGATTTTGCTATGAATCGTAAAATTGGTATGCTCGTTGTCGTATCGTAATTTAGAAATTCGTAGGCCATCTTCGAAATTCGTAATGTTGGTATGCCTGAATCCGACGTAGCTGTAATTTTTATGTATTTGTCGAAAATTTTGTACGAAAAGCAACTCGTGGCGGAGCGAAACAAATTTTTAAAATATCAATAAAATAAAGTGCTTAAACGCAAAAATATGTATGTTAGTTGAAGTGTGAATGGGGGAAAAAATTATTATTAAATGTTTACAAAATTAACAGATCGAAGATCACAACAAATCGCTCGCAATACGAAACCCTGGTGCATGAGCGAAAGGCCGGACTTTGGTCGAGCCTTTGTAAAAGGAGCTAAAGAGGATGTGATGGAATTTTGGGAAAGCGTTTCAAGAATTAAAGCGGCACAATATCTAGTGAAACGGAGGCCCTTAAAAGGAGGGAGCTTACATTTTATCATATAAGCTAGATGGATCCGAACAATCTCTTAGCTATCTCCTTTGTATATTAATGCAACTGGTAGCTGTTCTTCCTCCTGGGACAAAAGTGCACCGACCACTGAATCCTTTGTATTCTACTTAATTAAGGACAAGTATTTGCAAATAATGATTAAACTAATTTTTTTAAATTTAATTATTCACTTGCGATTATATTTATTTTGATTTGTTTCAGTCAAAGCGGCTGATTAGAACTTCGCATTTCACTATTTTAGTTGGCAACGCCGTTGATAGTTACGATCGGATTATAGTATTCCAATTTTCGAATTTTCGGAACAGAGCTACGAATTCGTAACTACGAACTTTCGGATTACAGCATACGGGTGTTAGGCTAATCTATTTTTAGCGAAAGGAGGACAAAATTTAAGCTTTCGGATTTTAGCATATTTTAGCTATAACGAAAGTTAGAATCCGGTTGATGGTCGACAAAGTTGGCTTTTTGATTTCAAAAAGCACTTCATCAGCAAGAAACGCAATGTTTTCAGACCTAAATATTTCAGCATCCTTTCCAAATTGTTTTCCATAATTCTCGCCTTTCTTTGATAAATAACTGCAAAAAAAGAAGCGTTTTTTCTTCTAAGAGTTTCATGTAACTTTCGCAAATATCAACAGCAATAACTTTTTGCAACATGGTTGACAACCGAAGAAAGTTATTATTTTTTCGAACATCCTAGCAGCCAAACTTCAAACTACTTTTTTAATGAAAACTTATTGTGGAAAAGCAACAATAATTTGGAAAAATGGTAGAAGTGATAGCTATTTCGCAAATGACCACATTTCCTCATCAGACTTCTTTCAGTAGGATTCGAACCGACGATCCCACTGACTCAGCCAGTTGCCTACGCACTGTGCTAAGTTCGCCTTGCTAATTCTTGTTGCTTATTTCCACTATTTCACTTGTTACAATCAAGCGCAGCTATTCCGCTGCAATTCACTTGATCATGTGGTTGTTGGTTTTTGTTAATATTTCTATTATTAGAATGTTTAAATTTTAGGTGTGCTCGTCCTTAAGTTATTTGTTTTTGTTATTTTATGGCCTTAGAACAATTATATTCAACAATTTTTATTGAGCTTGAGGCCGTTTTTTTTAATGAAAACTTATTGTGGAAAACAACAGTAGTTTGAAATAAATAATATAAAAAAAACTTTTTAATATACAACGCTTTTATAAATGGACTAAAAAGTAGAAAATAATACTTCTCAGTCCCATAGAATTTGTTTTGATAACTTTTGATTTTGAAATTTTAGCAAAAGTCATTATAAACAATCTATGAAATTGAAAATGAAAA